>NW_020212660.1:305988-307385 GCF_003070985.1 Temnothorax curvispinosus
GGGTAGAATTTTCCGGGGAGTGCCACTATGTGTATAGTTTTTTGTTATCAATTTTCTGGAAACCGGTTTTTCTAATTTTTCTAATTTTTCGGGAAATAATTCACCGAATTTCAAAGAATTGTAGATCAAACAGGGGTAGAATTTTCCGGGGAGTGCTATCAAGTATATAATTTTTTGTTACCGATCTTTTTGGAAAGCGGTATCAGAAGTTTGACGAATTTTTCGGGAAATAATTAATCGAATTTTAAAGAATAGTATTTAGAGAGAAAGAGAGAGAGAGAGAGAGAGAGAGAGAGAGAGAGAGAGAGAGAAAGAGAGAGAGAAAGAGAGACTATTTGCGTGTCTGATTAAGTGATTACATATGTCCTCCGGGGCGAAGCCCGGGTAACCAGCTAGTTATGTGTATAAATGGCGATGAGGATAATTCCGTTCTGATATATAGGTATATATATGATATGCGCTTGATGAAAGAGAAAAAAAATATCCGTGCCGCGTGAAGAATCGGGTCGATCGTACTGATTATATAAGCACGCGCGTTCCTTCCTTCATAAGTTTACTCCTAGTGTTTTTCATCCTCGTACTGCTCCATTAATTACTCGTTACGTATTATTACAGGGGCGAAGCGAAATCTTTCTTCCCCGAAGAGATCTCCTCGATGGTTTTGACCAAGATGAAGGAAATTGCGGAAGCTTACTTGGACATCACCATCACGAACGCGCTGTGATCATGGGTGCCGGTGTACTTCAACGACTCTCAACGTCAGGCTACGAAAGACACGGACACTATCGCCATTCTGAATGTCCTGAGGATCATTAACGAGCCGACCGCAGCCGCCATCGCTTACGGGCTCGACAAAAAGAGCCGCGGTGAAAGGAACGTTTCTGATCTTCGATCTCGGCGGCAACGTATCAATACTAACTATCGACGATGGCATATTTGAAATAAGCTTGCATACCTAGCGCATCAATAGGAAAATTCCATACTGCATGTCATCTAAAGATGACAATCAAATTTTTGTGTTGGGATATTTACACTGAATAATGACAATGAATTCTAATGACACGAGCATTAGAATTATTTAATATTTAATTTCAATGAAATATACATATATATCGTTTAATAGAACAGCTTAAAAAGATTCAATTTTGACATATAAAACAATCGTCGTTTATTTGATTTAAAAAATAATTTAGAAAGAGCAAAGGTACAATTTTTTTGTATACAAAATTTTAATAAAGTTTATTACATCTTATGGATAATATTTGCCAAAAGTTAACAGTCGGTAATATTTATTTTGGTGGAGAAGATTTCGGTAACCATATGGTCAAGACATTATGCGCAAGAATTTTGTGAGAAAATACAAGAAAGATCTGATGAAGAATAAGCGAGCGGAGCGA
>NW_020212660.1:307485-337316 GCF_003070985.1 Temnothorax curvispinosus
ATATATATATATATATATATATATATGTAATATATCGAGAGCGTAGATAAGGAATCATTTCTCTTCAGTCCGAGAAACTTCTCTTCAACTGCATTTTTGTTGTAAGCTCTGAGATATTTAGCTGTCGTGCGAACAAGCAGACAGTTATGGACTTGTTCGGGACATCGCGTCGCGATGTAATATCGAACGTGCTCGAAAAGTTCGACGCGACAGCAGTTTTCGCGAACTTCTGCATCGTATACGGACCGGTGTACTCGTGCCGATCGGCGATAACGATAAGCCAAACAGTACGTACGTACGTAGTTGGATATGATTTATTCGCGATTGCTCGTAAATCGAGCGCGAACAGCACATGTTCATGTATTCGCAGATCTCTCGTGCCAAGAGTCTCACGATGCGCGACGTTGCAACGCTGTGATTTTTCACATGTACCCATATGTGATAAACTGATCCACAAACTATAGCTTGAGTTAAAAAAAAGTTGAAAGATAAAAATTACCTTCTGTTTGTAAAGATGCTTTATGAATTTATTTTATCTTTGAATTATTACTCACCTTTTATCAATCGTATAAATATTATAATTTCTAGACAAATAAATTATGAAGTCTTATTAGTCCTTTTTACATTTTATATATTTAATCTTGTAATATATGTTAAAAGTGATGTTTTAATAAGAAAAATCTAACGTTTTTGAATGTTATTATAATATTCTAAAATCGATAACAGAGTTAAAATCCATTTTTGAGGCTCAAGATATTTACAAACTGTTCTCAGTTGACGTAGTTTCCTTCATTTCATGATATGATATCTTAACAGTTTGCAAATTAGTTCATCACATATTCGTATATATACGAAAAAGAGCAAGAGTATGTTGAGAAATGGTTGATTCGGACGTTGAAGTTCGCTCTACGTCGATGGCGCAATCTCTCTGGCCGTCTCTCGCTGTTTTTCGAAAGGATAAATTCCCAAGATGGAGAGGCCCTCGAAGAAGCTCGATCCTCCATCTCTTCAGATGTTCTGTGCCTGCCTGTCTTTCCTTTTTTTTCCTTCATCGAGTTTCCGCGGAGTCCCGAGTAACCTGCTGCATGAGATTCGTTTTGCGGATAAAGATCTTGTTCGACGGGCTTTTATCCGGTCGAATCGCAAAAGCTGGACGTTTTATTCAGTGTCGGCGCACAAAACACTCGCTCTATTTTCTTTTACTTGCATTTTATACTGTATATATTTAACAGCAGAACTATTTCGATATACGCTGAACTTTTTCGATAAATCTGCGTTGTTCTGTCTCTGTCTCACATGAGAGACAAAAAATTAATCTTTTGTGTTATAATATACACACTATAGATGGAAAAATATTATGCAACTTTCAAATTATATTTACAATACTTGTTATTGATTTAAGAAATATAGTAATGAAAACAAGCGGAAGTTTTAAAAATTCTGCCAACTTATTTTTAGAGAAAGTAATCATTAATAAGCTGTTTTTTTTTTTATTATAAACAAGGAAGGCGTTGATATACTGGCTGTATTGACGGAAACTGCTTTCCCGTGGCGATCATTTATCTCCCATGAGAATGATATGACCTATCAGTATGTTAATATCGAGAACGATCAGGGAAATTGTTTGTAAAATCGAAGTGCGCGTTATATCTCGCGTGCTTCGGAATGAAAGCATTATAAAAATCATCAGCTTATATACGCTATCCGATTACACGAGTCAACGTAAAAATCGACAGGCGATTATATGTAATGCTTCCGTCGGACAAGCTGTATGTATGAGAGGGGCTAACCACTAATCCGATTTGTATAATATCGGATTTTCCATTATAAATTGACACAAATATCGTGACATAGCTGCAATTTCGTTGAACGTCGATTGCAATAGATAAACTTAAATTTTGGCATGATGTATATATATCTTCATTTCTGATTTTACTTTTAATCTGCATGTGCAAATTTGTTCGATTCACAAACATACAATTGATAATAAAAAAAATATCATTGTTGGGAAAAATTAATTGAACTTTACACATCAAGTTTCACACACAATTCTCGAAGTATTTGCCATTGAAAAGAGAGCTAAAAGAAGTAAATAAAGACTTGCATATTAAAAAATTAGGACCTAGAAATGTATTAATTAAAATTGAGAAAAATCATGCGATTTTTCCTTTAAAATAAAAAAAATAAAAATCACGTGACGTATGCAGTATCCTTCTGTAAGAATCTAGCGAATTATTAACCCTTTAATTTGTTCGCTTATTTAACCCTAGAACGCATGTATCATTTTTTTGACCTTCTAACGCATGACTGGGGGCAATATCGACCCCACGCTTTATTTGATCGTAAAACCGGTCCTACAGAAATAAAGGGCCTTTAAACTTACATGAATTTCTTCGTTTTTTAATAACGAAGAGAATGGTATGCGGTAAATTTAATTTTACTCAAGTTTAGTTAGTGAAAAATCCATTTAAAGACTGAAAAACGCAGAAAATCAGCAAAAACCTCTTTTTTTCAAAGTTCGCCTGGGGTTGAAATCGACCCCTCTCATGCGTTCTAGGGTTAATTGCATTGAATTGATGACGCGATGGTATGAATACTACGATTAATTATCGCCGTAAAAAGTTAGTTTTTTACATTGAATCGAGCAAGTTTGCGAAGAGTCTGTAAAGCTTCTCACAGACATCGATACACTGTGCTGTATTACCTTAATTACTCAAAGCTTTATCTGATGAGCTTTGGAATCAGTTATCGAAATGTCGAGCTCGAAGGGCGTCTTAGAATACAAAAAGAGAAATTCCGATCGTTTGGTCTTCACTCGTTCTCATTTAACTAGTCATGATAGAATACAGTTAAAATTAATTTACATTATAGTTGGTCCTTAATGATATTCTTTAACCTTTTATGTATTTTATACCCTGAGACATAATTTATGTTGAAACATCTATATATATATTTCTCTCGTATCATTGATTTAATTTTTATCTCCATATTAAATATATCACCATTAGCAACTCAGAAAAAAGAGAGGATTTTGAAATCATGAAAGTATATATTAGATTACATATTAGTATATTATAAATTATTTAGTCTTAAATATAGATATATTTAAAATAGAAAATTACAAAGGACGCTTTAAAAACTCTTTCCGAGTCTTTTATTTTGCTCGTCATTGAATTAATGACAAATTAACGGTATTTTATAGATTTAAAAATTATTGTGTATAGCTTAAAAAGTGTATAGTAATAGAAAAGAATTATATTTTTTCTAAAAATAAAGTGCGATTGTATATTAATCTCGTAATAGATCCGTTTCAGACTGAAAAAATTAACTGAATAATTTTACCTCGTTCTCGCGCTGATTTTACTAAGGAGATTACATACATTTTGAGATTACATACAGTGAATAGAGATTTTTTCTTCTATCTTCTCTCCCTTTTTCTTGCTATTCATCTATTGAGCGACGTGAGGGCGAAGCGCTCTCGTGACTGCAATGGTGAGCTAATTTCGAGCTCGCGTACTCTCTTAATCCGTCATATTACGAGATCTCGAAGGTGTGCAATTAGCTTTGTCGTCGGCTCCCACGGGTCGGAATTGAGTGACTCTTTTTATTGCGCAACCACCTCGACTTCCTTTCGCGCGACTACGTGCGCGCCTGCATTATAGAAAACCTTCCTTCACTTCCTTTTTTCTAATTTCGCCGATATATCTGGTTCTACATTATTCTCTCTTCTGTATAATATATTTTTGCTTATCCAAGTTTCCCATCGTTTCGCCTGCTTTGATTTCTCGCCCGAAACACATCTTACGTAATCGTAGAAAATGCGTTACGCGCGCGATTTTGCGAGGCGTCAAATACGACATAATGGCGCGTTTGGCGTATCTACGTACTTTATCTTTCTTATTTATGGAAACACATGAATAGGATACGAGGCACGTACAATCATCATGATCCAATTTGGATAACGAAGCTAGAGTTGGTTTGAATTCTAATAAGGGCGCTTCATATTTCAAACGGATTTGAAATTTATGGTAATTAATTCATTACATATAAGCTTCTAATTTGAATTTTTAGCAAGATAAATCTTTTGTGGGAAAAAGAGAGATTCAGTTATCCGTTTCTATTTATCATTGAAGATTAATTCGAGAGAAGCGCTTTCTTTACTAATTTGTAATTTAGGAACTGTTGCACCGCAACATTTTTCAAGGGAAATTTGTATTCGGGCTAATGAAATCCGTGATCGAATCTCAGATCATCTTTATCTTTTACGAATTAACATACAGAGTGGCCCGTTCGTAACTTCCGCGGAATCGCTAGCGGATTTTTGGCGAGTCGTAGAATGGTTTACGATCGCACTCGAAGCGCTTCGAGGTTGGAGCAATGGTGGCCAAGTTAAATTGAACCGTTTCACAGGAAGGTCTAACTGGAACGTCGACAGTAGGTTTACGTCTGTCGTCGCTCCGTCGCTGTCTGCCGCCGTTCGGGGAGAGAAACTTCGGTAATGTGTGCCTTTGCACTTAGGCGCGAGGACGTCGTTAACTGACGTAACTGTTTCGTGCCCAGTAATCAAGACTCGCGCGATCGTCTCGCGTATGTTTCACGTGCATAGCAGGCGTACCGGTATACCATCAAGACATCAGGATAGAGAAAGAGACAGTCGGAAAAAGAGAGAGAGAGAGATAGTGAGAGTAGACCGGAGATTTAACGCCAGATTCGCAGAGTTAAACGTCGTATCCACGAAATGTGGCTTTACGACAATAGTACCTACAGCCTCGTACGACACTCGTGCCTCGTCGCAGTGACATCGTTAGGCTTTCCCGCGATTCTAAAACTACAGCGGCATAGCTGAATAGCTGAATTATTCTTCTATCTAAAAATTCCGCGATTGAACGAATTAATTCTCGCGACGCATGAAACTGCGACGAGCAATTTTTATGCAAATTACTTTTTTGAATTTCGCTTGGTCATATCGCATCTCTTGGCATTTTGAATTTTGGAACGTGCGTAATATTAATTTCGAGAAATTGACTTCAAAGCGGTAAAAAAATTCCACAGTCAGTCTCTCCGTCATTTTTATAATTATAATTATATAATTGTATTTTTATATTGATTTTAATCAATTATTTCTATTTTTTGAAATTTAATCTTGTTATGTCGTCTCTAAAGTTTATCACTTAAACCAGTTTACGCTTCAACTTCTCGCCCGACATATATTCGATCTCCTATATCATGTATCCTATACAGTAATGCGTAACGTCCCATGAGCGAGGTTGTTCTCGAGACACACAAGTGACTCCGATTCGTATTGTCGCACGGCGCCGTGAGATCATTGCGAAATTTCGCGATGTCTCTCTCGCAATTCTCCACAGGGATGGCGGTCGGGAACGAGCGAAGAATATGGATGAAGGCAGTTTGACCTGATTCCGAAGTTTCGTGAGACGGGGTCCGGTTTTAACTTCTGTTTTTGATGAATACTTGAACTCGGTGTATTAATTCAAAGCTAATGGAGCGGCACGTAGACGTAAAGGACGCAAACTAATTGAGCGTAAGAAGATATGAATATCTTGGAGATATGGAAACATGCAGTTAGTGATAATTGAGACAGGGGCAATCCCCCGTAAGCCCTGTGTAATAATCCAATTCGCTGCGTATAATAGCGATAATAAAATGGCTCTACCTTCCTTATCCTTATCTGATCCTTATATTATTCCTTTGTTCCCTACGAATGTATCTTTATGAAAAGATCTAAAATACCGCTTACTCGACTCGGTATTAGATTCAGACATTTAATTATACTCTTCTCAATTTCATTCTCAATAAAACATTCTAATTTAATGTTTAAGCGTTAAAAAATATTAATATTATTTAAAAAATAACGCATTTTTATATTTTATTTATTTTAATTGTTTAATGTCGTGTTTGATAAACGACACACTAAATAGAAATTTTTTTTTGTAAATTATTACTGCATTTGAATTATTAGTTTAACAAATAAATAATACTTCCCCATTTATCAAATTTTACAATTTTATAATTTATGAATGTTAAAAATAATGAAGGTAATTGGAAAGTATATCTATATCTTTATAAATTCACAATGAACGTATATATGTATATACCGGTATAAGTAGACGAGTCAATTTCAATTTTTTTTTCAAATTCAGATAGCTGCATTACTGTGTGATACTATCGAATTTATTTATTTTCTTTTATGAGCAAAATGAATAGAATTATATAAAGATTTTTAAATGTTTAATCACGATTTTTTTTGAATTTATAATTATTATCTTATTTAAAAAGTAAGAAGTGGATTTATTTTTTAGAATTTTAGTGATTATCTTCTATTCTATTTATTCTATCATTTTAATATTTTTCTTTAGTATAGGTACATCTTGAAATTAATAGTTTTCAAAATTGAATATTATTTGATTTAGATAAAAGTATTTAATACGTTAAATATAAATGCGTGGTAAGAATTATCAAACAATATTGTTGAACCATTTACTATTTTACTTTTTACTATTTCGATTTGTCACTCGATAGATGCGCAACGAAAGCGAATTGATAAATCAGGGCAATTTCCGATCGTGTTACTAACGTAACAAAATCCCCGCGGCTTTTCTCGCGGAACTTCCGATAAAGCAATTGTCTAGTCACCGCCGCAGTCAGTCGTACGTATGTCAAACTATTCTAACATTCCGTACTTTACAAGTAGATTTACTACAATTTCTTCAATGCAGTTCTCTCTCTGCTTCGCGAACGCGTTCAAGAACTAAAATAGGAGATTTATATCGTTATCTATTTACTCTTTGACAGCTTAATATAAATTTCTTCTTTTACTAACTGTTAACTGTTTAAAAGCTAGGTGTAAAACAGTATTTAAATTTAAAATGGTTTTATTAAATTTATTATTATTTATTTTCCTAAAACTTTAAACCTTAGTTGCAAGAATAATTGGTCGCTTGGATGTAGGTATGTTTCTCTTAAAAAAAGTATCATTATTATTTTTATATTAGGTATGTCTAAGGCTTAAACATCTCATTCTGCAACGATTGTAAATACACAATATTGATAAAAAATTCACGAAATTCGAGAAGATAAAAGAATATTCAATTTTTCAACAGAAATAACAATTTTGTTAATAATAAAATCTTGTTAACTGTTACGCTGCACTTGGCAATACGATAGACGTCGACGTCTTCGAGGCTTTGAGAAACGAGGTCGCGAGTTCTCGTTATTTCGTACCATCCGGGACACGACGTCGTGGCCGAGACGACGACGCTCTCCGTCGCTTCGTCGTAAGAGCGTCTCGACGGCGACGACAAAAGGCGGTGGCGGCAGCGGCGACGGTAGCGGCGTGGCGGCGGCGGCGGCGGCTCAGAGCTCGGAAAAGTTGCTTGGGATTTAGATTCGAGAGCCGTGCGATCGGCTTTCGAGAGTGCAGCTTGCTTGCATCGTATTTCTCTCTTTCTTCCATTCTCTTTCTCTCTTTCTCGCGTTACGCCGTGAGCATGCACACACGTCTAAGGACATGAGAGCAAGCGCACGATAGAGGCAAACTTATCGATCGCCACGTGACGGGACTCTTTTTAACTGCCTGGCCCTGTTCTCGGTCGAACTCTTTCTTCTTTCCGCTCCCGCTTCCGCTATTCCGATATTCGTCTTTTTTTCCCTCGCCATTGTAGCGCGGTAAAGAGGAAGCCTCACGAAAAGATTGAAGTTTTATTCATTTACCACGTCGATATCCTTCTCTTTTTATATATATAGATATATATACATATATTTCTCTTTTCTTCTCTCTGGTGTACCTCCTCGCCGCCTCTTTATTTAGGCATTTTCTAGCCAGATTGCTGCATCGCCGATTGAGCATGCCGATGGATCATGCCCATGCCTAGTCACGTGCTCTCGCCGCCTCGTTTCATTCACGATTCATTAGTCATACGTACATCTGCCGTGTTTGCAAACGCATTGTATGACGTTAGCTTCCTCGTACCAATTTACCAAGCAATCATAAATCTTTTTGATGTATGAAATTGTATCGTTAATCTATGTAAATATTCCGTTTTGGTAATTAATTAACGAAATAGTGATATACGATAATGAGTTTATTTATCGTGTTATGTATTACACTTTACAGGAACGTTACACCTCGAGTTCCGGAATATCGTACATTTTAACATACATAAAATCAAAATTAAAGGAAAAAGTGGCAGAAAGACATTAATTTAATTTTGAAAGTATATTATATAATTCAACTAGCCTATTTTTACATAACGTGATCTCTCTGTTGGTGAAATTTTTTTTATACATTTTGAAAAAGTCATAAAGAGATGCATTACCTTTTGTTAATTAGGACTTTCACAATCCTCAGTTTTTGTAGTTTGCATATTTATACATATAATATACATTATTATACATTTTTATATACCTTATACATTGTTTCCGTTATGTTATTTTATTGGTATCTTTTGGCATGTATTTATGTCTCTATTAATTCATTTATCTACAAGTACATAGCTTTATGCGTTCTGAAAAGAAATTTAATACCGAAATATCTGCTGTCTTGGTTTTTTTCACGGAAGGTGCCGTCTGCTTTGTACACCTCTACTATCTCCCCTGTAAATATATTCATGTCACGTTTTATATCCCGGTTCAAAAAGATGCATACGTGTGTCGGATAATTTTGCGTCGAAGAGTGTTGGAGTAAAGAAACGAAGATACAGTGGTTCTCGCATATAAAGGGGAAGAACGCAGGACATTGGAAATCGAATGTCTTTTATATCTCAAATTACTTCATTTTGCCGCGAATCACACGTGATCCGCCGAAGCGGAAAAATCGGGTCGATGCTGCTATACTTTCCGTTTCTCCCTTTTTATTTTTCCCAGCAACTTCTCGCAAGGTTTCGTTAGTCAAACCCCGTGTAGCGCGATTTTTCTTTCGCCTTTACATAAATACGACTATTTGTTTCCATTCTAGTCGAGAGAACAATATTGGACCACGTGTTTGTATCACGTGTGCGAACATGTTTGCTTTTCGTGGAATATTGTAAGTGCCTCACGTTTTTGTTTTTTTGCATATCTTTTCGTTTCGCGTTGTAACGAGTATTCAGGCTTGTTGCACGAAGCGTAAAAAGTCAAGGGATTACGATATTCTTGGATAACATTTGGAATTTTTTTATATAAGTATATTTTTTTTTATAAATAACATGTAAGATTTTGAGTAACGGTATTATCAAGTCATTTATGAATAAACGGGATAAAAAATTAAATTATATTCAAGTAATTTTGGTTATTTTCCTACTAATTAATATAATTACGTAATTTGTAATTTTTTTAAATAATATTGTTTTATAAATAAAATCTCTCTTTACAAAAATTTATAAAATTACAGCCAAGATATTGAATTTAGAAAGCATGTACAGGGTATCTTGCATATTGAACAATTTTCGGAACTTGAGAAAATACGCTGTAAAGTTCAAACTGGCGTTACGAATGCCGTTGAGGAGGCTGCATTGGAAGGAAAGGACAATACCGGCCTCGCGTTTTCATCCAGCAATATCCTGTGATGTTATCTATAATAACAAACGGAAACGATTACGAGGTATACGCGGAACTCTCTCGGGCGAAAGAATATCAAATGGGAGGACACCTGCGCCGAGAGCACTATCGTCTTTCGTGTTACCGAGAGACGAGAGTGTACGAATTATACGCGGCGTGGAAGCTCACGAAGTAATAATATGCGAATGTCGGACTGACGAGAAGTATGGAAGCGACGAGACCTCGTAGACGGACAATTTTAATAGACTTCTAATTACTGATGCTATATTTTCTCAGCCAGTACTCTCACCAGACTGTTACTGGGTCAAGGGAAATTTTGCGAGCATCCCTCACGGAGTAATTTTCGCTGTTAGCAATTAATTGTACAACTGAAGCTTAAATTTAGAGAATCTGGTGTCTAATACGAAATAAAATAAAAAAATTTGAGAAATATTGATTCAAAAAGATACTATAGGAAATATGATTTTTATAAAAGTATTTTATTTCGACATCTAAAATGCTTATAATTATTATTATACTTATTCAAGTTATTACACTTATCTGAAATTAAGCGACGTATAATGCGAATTTTGAGCAATTTTCTTTATTCACAGCTTTTTTATTTCTCTCAACGGAGTTCTACTTCACTCGAGATTTTTCTGAAATAAACCATTGAGTTAAAGCGATTATCTTGTGTGGGGCTATTGGATTTGAACTTTTAGTCCCTCGCAGTTTTTGGAAGTAGGCCGGGTTCGCGAGAGTGCCTGCATAATTGCGCGTTCTTCGCCTGGATGGGCACGCGAAAGTCGACGGGAGCGAGTAATGTTCAGGTCGTGCCTTAATTCCGCAAAATCTCAACGCGAGATGGAAACTTCCCTAACAATGATGGCACTCGTACTTGCACGGCGTAATTTCATAGCGTAAGTTGGACGTTTCGTCAGCATTATTCCTGGGTTAATGTTTTTTTCTCGTGGTTATCTTGTTTTATAAAAAAAAAGTTTTTTAATCAAGTGTCACAAGCTTAAATAAGATATTATCTCAGACAAAATGTTGATGAAATGCGTTCTCGATGTCATAATTAAATGTATTATTTATTAGGCGATAAGTTGAGACTCTCTTATACGGTATTACTTTTTTCTCTAAATATATGACCAAGATTAATTACATTTCTCGATAAATATAAATCCAAATATCTTAAAGTTAAGGAAAATTAGAGCATGAAATTATTCAAATTAACTTCACGTTATCTTTCGAATTGTGTACCTTTCTCCCAAAAACTTCACGGTGATTCAACAGAATCTATTTAATCACTGAGATCGAAATAATTAGTTCGAACACATAGTTTTGCGCAACTTGTTGCAACCATCCCCGAATGAAATAAGCTTTTAAGTAAATGACACGGGCGACTTTTCCGCGAAAAGACTGGCGAAGTACTCTTGAGGAAATCTTTGCGCGGCCGTTAAGAACTTACGGTATTTTTCTGATAAACTGGCTCACCCTGCTTTTAAGTGCATCCTACAACCTCAATGTCCTCGACATACCGGGAGAGACCACCGTTTGCGGAAGCCTCTCCATAGCGCTCGAGAAGTGGGAAAATACCAATGATTGCCTCTTCTCTTGCATAGCTTCGGTTCTTTATTATTTTCTGCTCGCAAATCGAGCGGCACGCCTCCTCCTCCTCGTCGTCGCTGTCTCTTTAACATTTGAGAATCAATAGGTATCACATGCCGCGTGATGATGTTCTTTTCTGTTAGAATCAACATGTATCACGTACTCGTATTAATTTTAAATTTGCACAACTGTTTTCAGTGAAAGGTATAGGAGTAGTAAAATCGGAAATAGAGCAATTAATAAAAAAAGCGCAAAATTCTTATACATATTTTATGTGATCACGCGATAAACTTAATAATCGTGTAGCAGCTTAATGTGTGAAGCTTTGGTTATCAAGAAACATGTATAGACTTTTGTGTTTGTCCGACGCAATTATCCAATTATCGAATACCAAAAGCCGTTATGATTTTCGCAGGCGATGTGTGTGAGAACTGTGATGGTTTTCCTCCGCAAAACAGTGAATTTTGTTTAACGAACGCTGCACACCGCACGGTTAATTACTTGCCTTATTCACGATCGCTACCTTGCCGCCAACATCCGCGTCGTCTATCTTCGAACGTTATCGGCTCCCTCTTGCTCGCTTCTGCGTTTCTCATCGTCGTTTTTCAATGGCGTTCATCCGTTACCAATTAGGATAATTATCCGCCGTCTCCGTACCGCATCGTTCTACGCGATACACTTTGGTGGCTTGCGACCGTGCTCGGCGAGCCCGAAAATCACGGTCGTTGATATCATCGATCGGTGGTGCTTCGCAACCGAGCGCTTCACGTTTCCTGGTAAATGGATTAGGAAAACTTGGTCGGTTTGTGCGATCGTGCAAGATGATGCTTTGCGATGACGGGCAGATGGAACGACAGGAAAACCGTGTTAGGAAAATGCAGTGTTATCTTAAACGAAAATTAAGGAGGATGAGCCATATTCTTTTTGAACTTAACTGCGGCAGGCTTGGCGAAGGTTCGCAAAGGTGAAATTTGTAATTACAACGAAGAATGAGAGGAAAAAATAGACACATATGTATAAATTTTTATTGATTCTAGAATTTTAAGTACATTTATTGAAACAAATCGAAAGATGTGTTTTTTAAATCTTAGCAAGATTTGTTAATGCATATGAAACAAAGCTTTCCTAGGCTTTATTTATTGATTTGTAATAAATGGAAATTATTTTTTTTTTTTAATTATCATTTAGCTTTTGGAGATTTCGGGCATTGTCATCATCGAAATAATTGCCATTTAGATTGGTTTAGTAGTACCTATCTCCGTTTTATAAAGAAGCATAATCTTACGATATTATACAGCACGAGCTCTAATTAGTACTAGCTGCATTACACAAATTTTATTCATGCTGAACCGCTCAGTGCTTCAAAGAGTTTCTCCAATGTTAGAGATGTATCCGTTATCGTCGCGATAAGCGGTCACAGTGATATTTTCCCATGCCGCGGTTCGGACTCATTGTAACATCTCGCTCCTATTGCAACTACCAAAGTTGCACCGTTGCTGCCAGCGGGCTTCGTTAAATTTTCGCAGCGACCGTACATTACGTCCATTTGAAAGTCGTTCGGTTTGCATCGCTGATCGTCCTGAAAGTGAACGAGGTACTAAAAGAGGATTTAATCTCTGGTCTCGCGTCGGCTTGTGTGTCCATTCGTTTCTCAATGTTCCGCCATTCGTTGAGTGTTACGAGTTTTCGCAGCTCTCTCTTTCTCTCTCTTTCTCGGCAGGGGCGATAATTGCGATAGAAATGTCCCAACGACCGCGGTAGTACACCCGCCGAGTGTTTAGCGTCACTTGCTCGCGAAAACAACGAGCGGACCCGAGCGCCGAGTTTTCCCAAATACGTTATTATTTCGCAGTATTATTATACGAGAGATGGTCGGTTTGTTGAGAAAACGTGACAGTATACGTCGAACAAATATTTGGGCAGTGTGCGATTGTTCGACCGCATTGTTTTTGCTTTATGATCTTTTTTATTTATTTTTTTTTTCATAATTCGGCTCGTTGTTTCACGTGCATTCAGGCTTTTTGTGCTCATCGAATTGAAAACTTTACAAAAATGTCAACAGCTAAACACATACGGAGTATTAAAAAAAACATGCGGTTATTTCCGATTACTATTGATTTGACGAATTCGGAATCGATTTGATGACAATTTATCGAGTGGTCGACGTTAAAATTTTTGTTGTTATACGTATCCTTTAATCTTCTAAAATAAATTTTCTAAATATTTATTTAAAAAAATATATATATTTTTATGGAGCTTGATTTGTTAAAAGCTTTGATGATAAACAATTTGATTTTGATATTAAATAATTGATTGAAGTAACTTTTATTATTTTTGACATCTTCTTTGCTTTTCAAAGTTCCACATAAAGCGCGCCACTATTAAGACATTGTAATAGAAGCATTGTACACTTTTTACCGCAGATGCAATACGCTCGACGTGACGAAAGTAAGACTTTCTTTGCGGCTTCGAAAGTCCGTGTGAGACTCCCTTCAGGTTATTATCTGAAATTTCATGGGCCCCGGGCGTCTTCTGAGTATCTACTTTCCTATCTTCCTTATTACTGCGATCCAGCCAATGTCCCATTTGGTGTTAAGAGACAGCCTTACGCCCAGCAGTTGTGGTTTCCCTTTAATGATCCCAGCAAATGAGAATGACTGGCAGTTAAAGTACGATCGCCTAGTTTTATGGCAAACTGCTACGTGGTGCCGTATCGATAAGCTAGTACCAAAACCATTTCGACAAGGACCCCTCACACAACTTGCCTTTATGATATATGTTTCGTTTCTCAGACAGTTCTCTTATTCCTATCGGTGTCGTTCCTCAACTTTGACATTTTTTCGGTCTTGTATATATTTGATGTTTCCAATATCATGTGATTTAACACTTATCAAAATTTTACTTTTCTATTGGATTATGTATGATCCAACCTATTCTCGATTATTTTATTGAAAATTCTCTTTTTAATACATTGAGTTATGTATGTTCCAATAAAGCTCTGCTTTTAATGGAACAATCTCTAATAAAATAAAATAAAAATATTATATCAGGAGGTTTAAAACGTTTTCATCGATGTATTACGAAGCGAAATAAATACATCGTGCGTGAAATGGCTAAATTAATTTACATTAACGTTCAATTGTAGAAATGGAACAGTTATGAAACGAAATATAAGCATTTTTCATCGTAAAAATTTTTTATTACATTTAGTTATTTTCTTTATTAAGATATTTTGCAAAGTATTTTTTAAATAAAATTTTTCATTTTCTTCATTGAAACAGAAAAATGAAAGAAATTGGAAGTGGGTTTTGCTAAATAAAATGAGAAAATATTTTTGGCAAATATTTTTTTGTAAGGAAGGTACTCTCGTATAAAATATTTTGTGAGCCTCCTTAAAGGGGTAAGTAAATTTGTACAACCGACTTTCCTGCATTACTTCCAAAGCACGAGCCGAGATGCAGTAAACCGTACTTGGCTTCGACTAAACATCTGTAGCGACCGTTTGCTCGGGGGAAACGAACTACGCTTTAAGCTTGACATTCAAGCAAGATTTCGTGAATCGGCGACTTTGTTGAATGAATGGCAGAGAGAGAGAGAGAGAGAGAGGGGGGGGGGGGGGGGGGGGGGGGGGGGGGGGAGAAGAATGAATATTTGTGTAGCAAAATTTTATCGAAGGTGTTACAAATCATGTTATATGATGCGTTGATTTAAAACATTTTTAATTTCTTTCTGAAAACTAAGAAATATTTGATGCGATATAATAATGATTGTGATATTTAATTACCGCACTAATTGTATACTGATTAGGGCGATAAATAAAAGAGATTAATATTTTGCAATTTTATTTTGATATAATAACAATATGTTTGTTATAATTCCGTGGCCGGTAATAATATTTTCAGAAGATCCTTTTTATTCTTACATTTTTTTTAACAATGTAGTACTGAAAATTGTATTCTACGGTATAATAGCATAATAATAATATAGTTTTATTTAAGAAAGAAGTCAGAAAGATTCACATTGCGGAATCTAGACGGATACTTTCGTTGTCGATTGTTAATGGGTGCAGATCCGAGGAATCGCTCGCGGATTATACAAGCGAGATTCGCTTTCACTTGGCATGGCACACATGATCGTTCGCGCACACACAAGGTGCTTCACGTCTATTTGTTGCCAGACTTGCTATTTTGGCTTTCGTCGTTGTTCGTTTTATCGAGGTCGAGGCACACACTAGGCCGCACGCTCTAATATGACGTTCTAATTTCGCGTAACCACGTTAAAGCCAACCTGCGTCGTGGAGAGAACGGAAGCTTAAGGAACTCGTGCCGCCGTCCTGCGAGTGACGAAGGCAGAGCGATAGCAGAGAAAGGGTCCTTGCGAAAGGGACCACAGTTGAGCGCAAAGCAGAGCGAAATTTCAGCCCTAAACCATTCTAACATAGCGTGGTTGCAGTACAATTTATACCGCAGCGTGGCCTGAGGGTTACGACGGGGCATAAATCGTTCCATTGATAATAAAAAATTTCAATTTTTTAAGACAGTTTTTCGACAAGTCGTAAGAAAAATGTCGATAAAAAATCTATAGGACGTATATTAAATATATATATTTCATTAAGATCACAGTTGTAGTTATACTTTTATAATCTTTTAAAATATTACATTACTTGAGGAAGAATGATGTGTAATATGAGACGTAATATGAGATATCTTACGTCTTCCTTAATCAATAATATGATGAGTTTAGAGGTGGTCCTGGTATATAATTCCTACAATTATCCAAATATAACCAAAAGCTTGTCATGTATTAACTTACGTAATTTCCAATGAACTCGACACAGCCCAATGCAATTCTCACGACTTTCTCCAAGTCGCTATACACGTCGACCGTCAGTGAAACTATACGAAACGTTCATACATTTTTTCGGGTTGAGGTTTAAGGACCCGTCACGTAGTATAATTACGAGTTAAATGCGCGGCCGCAATCTTCCTATGTCTCGCTCTGTTTCTCGTAATTGAAGGATTCAGCCTGTGAGTTCTCCGCAAGATTGAAGTTTCTGGTGAATACTCGCGCGAATTGGCCCGCTTTACGACCGCAACTCGACGATACTGCTCTTTTTCCTTTGTCATCGTCATCCTAGTCGTTGAGATCTCCAAACATCCACCACCTGATGTTTCCGATTCCGCGCGCGATGGATTCACGGCTTGTTTCGGCACGATGACGCCTCGTAAAAGTATTTTTACGACTGGCCAATAGATCCGTGACCGTCTTTCGTCATTACGAGCGTCTCGCATCGTTTCCGGTGCGCATTTTAGCTAGCGAATACGTGTTTCGCTACCGACAAAATTATTTCGTTGATACGAACTCGCGTTCTCTTGGGGTTATGCTTTACAACCGACGTTCTCCGAGAGATGAATTATTGACCGAACGTTTTATGTGGCATGAAAAATTTTAAGAGTAATGTATTAAAGTTAAAAATATAATATTATCGAGTTTAATACATAATAATGTATATACGTATGTAATCAAAGTTCAAGGGAATAATTAAATAAATCTTGTATTAATTAAAGAGATCTTGAGAATAATCATCAGTTCATCAAAAATATTTCGTGAATTGGTGGCTAAAATCATGCTATGGAAAATTATAAAGCTTTCAAATTATAAGAATTTTATTTTAACACAAATGATTTACATGTACATGTATAATTGAATAAATTCTAAATAACAGTGATCAATTTTTGTATAAAATAGTAGAAAATAAAGATATGAGGTTTACATATGTATAACTATTTCTCAAAAGTAGATTAATCTAATGATATAAATATAATAAAAGTACAAATAATGCAAAGTTTACGAAGATTTTCAAAATTATGAACATTATACCTCGCTTTTTCAATACTTTTTAAAAATATTTTGACGTCATTCACAATTTTCCAGCGGTATTTCATTTTATAAACGAGATTCAAGGAAGAAAGAAAGAAATGGTTTCGTGCACTTAGCTCTTGTATATCTCGCACGTGTACTTATGTTACGAATACTAACACAGACTGCATAAATCGTTTGCGTAACGGAATCAACATCGGATTTCATCGATTACAGAATTACGGCGCGACGCACGTACTAAGGCAGACTGACATAAACAGAGCGTGGCTTGCGTAATCACGGGCATCGATAAGTAAGCGCGTATCGTTGGTGGAAGAGCGTGTCGATGACGGGAGGCAGGAAATTCGGTGGAATTCAGGCGTTCGCATTTGAGCTATTTCGATAACGGTTCCTTGATGTCTCGTCAGCCTTAGGTATACTTATCAGAGATGTAGTAGACATCGATTTGCGCATATCAGTAGCTGAGCTGATTATTTTAGAAGTGTTGTGACTTCGATTTTGAAATATCATGACCTTTAAGTATAAAAACATGATAATATATTTATTTTAGATAGATTTTCGAAACGCGCAGTTTTTGAAACTATAAATGTTATAGTCTCCAATATAACAAGGTAAAGACTTCAAACTCAGAAATTTTGAATTTGTCATAAGCTAAACAAGCTACAGCTTAAGATATATAAACAGAACTCTATTAAATAGGACTAAAAATAGACTCTGGTCTTTATGCCGCTTAAAAAGGTATAATTTTTTAGCAGTTATTACTATTTTATGGATGAGGAAGTGGCTTTTTCGTATCATGGTATACTCGAAACGAGTCTAACCTTTTTATGACCATTGAGATCTCTCGATGCCACTTACTTTTTATAGCCACGTAAGTTTATTTATTGAGGACTGTAAGTCCCTTTTCAGCGCGGGCATAAGCTCGTATTATCTTTTCATGTTGTGCGATTTACTTGAACTTTCCGAAAGTACCACTGCGGCCTTTCAAAAAGTTTCTATTTTACTATCCGTGTTTCCGAAGTGCGTGAAACTTCGGCACGAACAATTAGTCTTTGAAAGGGTTTAATTCGCTGTTGAAGTCAGGGAGCACGCGATCGAGAAACACGGTCGGAGATCGCGCGGAACTCCGAACATGCGGCGCGTGCCACGCGTGGTGTCGCACGCGTTTGCTCTCTCCGAAGTGCATAGATACTTATACGATGGATGGACGGCGTGATCTCATTTTTCTTTTCCGTCGTAATCACCGTCGGTCTCTTGGCGCTATTATCGATTTCTGTTTGCCAAGCCGGAACGGTGTGCTTTATATTTCAGGCACACTCAAAAGTGCTATTTTACGATTTAAACACTGCTTTGGTATTCAGATTTTTTGTGTTTTTTAGAATATGTTGTATATATATTTAAATTTTGTTTTATATATTTTTTAGTAACATTTATTAGCGAAATGAAACATACTTAGCATTTTACCATAATTGCTCAGTAGAGAAAACTCTGTTTGATAGAAAATGTAATTGAATTTTGAATATTACTTTGTAAAGTGAATTATTAATACAAGTTTGACGGCAATAGAGATATTGTAAGAAATTTCCATTTTTGGTTTTCTTAATTGTAGATCGTATAATTTTAACTGTAGATTTGTTTTAATTTAAATCGTACTATTTTTTAAATATAAAATAACTTAACTTTGTAGTGCATCTTTCTTCAGTTTATTGCATTCGTGTGAAACCATATTTTTCATTCTTTAACATATGTCATAAATACACCGATGTTTTATGTAATATATATTCGAATTCTTTTGGAAGTATATACTGGGAAGAGAAAGACTGTTCTCCGAGGTGATAATTTCATGCACCAATAAGATTAAATAACATTCTGTTCACGTAATCGATCACTTTCACGATCATGACAGAGTTGATGGATTGCTAATAAATAGCAACGATGCTCAGGAATTAAGTCGCGATTCGAAACTTATTATTACCGGTTGTAAACGGGAGTTTCGGAGCTTCGGGTGATCGATTACGGTGTTACAAAATATTGGATCGATCTGTGCCACACTTCGTGAAAGTAAGCTTGCCTTCTAGAGACCAGCAACTGAACGGACAACTTCGAAATTTTCGAATGGCGACAACTTCAACCTCACTTATCTTCACGTTACGCCGGTCATAGTTCAGAATTTTACTTCCGTGTTCCGGATAGTCGCTCGTCCGTGAAGTTCTCCTTTCGAACATCTTGAAGCTCTCCTCGGCTCTCAATCTCACGGCTACTACCCGCTTGTTATCGATTCGATAACTGTGTCGCCGAGACGAGATGAGGAAGGCGCACGATACTTTTTGACATGCGCGTCGTAATTTCGAGCTGTCTGCTCCTCTGAAGGAAAGTCGACAAGCTCGCGCGCGCAAGAGTTGCGCTGAGGAGCACGGAAAGGAAGTATGGAAAGAGGAAGTGGACGAGATTATCTGTAGTTGAGTCGTGTCGAAGTTTGAAAGCAGTTTGCATCTTAATTAAGTAATGATATCGTTATACGAGGACAAGTCGATGAGGATGCGCGCTTTACTCTCTTCTCTCCATCCCTTCCTCCCTCTCTCCTTCCTTCCCCTCTTCCCTCTCTCCCTGCTCTCTCGTTTTCTAAAGCTGCAATATGTTTGCGATACTACACAAGCTGTAGTGCTTCCCTCGCGCGCCAAATATCCTTAAATAGTTTCGAACTAATTTTCCCGGATTAGAATTAGCGGTAGGAAGCGAGATACCTAAGTGTGATATATAGTTCAAAAGATTAAGATGGCTTGAATCGTATTACGCGATCAACAATATCAGGTGGGTGGTTGACAGAGAGAAGGAAATAGAGATATAGGGAGAGATATCCGCGGAGGTCGGTGGGATCCGAGAGATCTCAACGGAGTCGATGAACTCGCACGTGCTTTGTATGAACGAACGTGCTCTAAGCGCCCGGATGCTGTTGCGGGGTTTTTACCCCATTTTGTGACACAAAGATGCGATTGTCACAATGTTTCAAGACACTTTGCGAAAATTTTACGAAATATTTATTAGTTTTTATTTATATCACTCCGTATATGCGTCATAAAATCAGGGCGTCTCAAATTATTTTTTTATTTGCCTAGAATACTCTATACTCTATATTATAAGCTGTATAATTCTAATATAACATAAAATTTATATGAAAAATGAAATACTCCTCATTATTCATTCAATTTCGGATTATATAAAAAATGTGATTCGAGAGAACAAGAGTCTGAAGAATTTATACATTTGCGTATCTAGTAATCTACAGATGTGCGAGGCTTTGAATTGGTAACTTTTTAATTGTGGATATACGACTCTCTACAGCAATTAAGCAATCTGCGATTCTGTTAGTTCGTAAAGTCAGAAATTTAGTAGTGTGGCCGAGTGAATGGGATTGAATAGGTGAATTGAATTAAAGTTAAAAATTTACGCGTCAGAGAAAGTATAATGATGGGAATATAATTCTGACTACTTATTGTTGTCGTAAGAAACGAACCGAGTAAATTTCTAATTTTAAATCAGTTTCACTCGTCACATATGTATAAATATACATAAGTATATTGTACGTTGTTATATATACCGAGATATTTTTATTTCTAACATAGTATTTTTTCTTTTTTCAGGTAAGGAAAATCTTGGCTTTTTCAGTCGTCTGTGAATCACACACGTACGTATTTGTATCAGTAATGCACATATAATTGGAGAGTGATCATGCATGTGAAATGAAATCAGATACAATTTTTTAAATAGAAGGATTAATTTTTCTATGTTAATATTAATTACGAAGGCAATAGTATACATAGTATATGTTTCAATAATATGAAATATACAATAATGAAATATAAATATATCGCGAATGTATGTCAAATGTTGCTTTCTTATTGTATATATTTCTAAGCTTTTCATATATTACTTTCTCAAACTTACGGATTTATTTAACAGTACCTGACCCATTTTACACGATTGCTCCACAATTATTCCAATACCTTAGACGGGACTGCCGAAGTAGAAAGCGCGAAGCGTCTGTTTCATTAACTCGCTCCACAGGCGTTTAATTCCAGCGTGCAATACGCTTCGAAACTCCGGGGGTAGCCTTTCGGTAAAACCCGGAACTTTCGATACCGCGGGAAGTTTTCTACCAAGCGGGGCAAACAGGTCGGACTATCAATAGTTCGTTTATAACTTCGACTTCGTCGGGTTCGCTTTTATCGCGGAACACTCGGTTCGCGCGCTTCGTCCACGATTTAATACGCGACTCGTTTTCGCCGGGCAAGGCTGCGAAACGTCGTATATACACGTACACACATATACATGCGTAATACGGGCAACGGGCAACGGGCAACTTTTTAATCTTGCCTTCAATTTACTCGTAACGCACGATAAACGGCGGAAGATTGTGCGCCAAATGCATCATAAAGTTAGCGGCGCTTCTGAACTTTAAATCAGAGTCCTAATTGCATTCCGCGCGTGAATGAGCGAACATCGCGCCGCAACAAACGTCGCTATCGGCGTTAAAGCGCTTTTATTTTCGCTCGTTAATTTAACTCGTTTCACATTTCTTTCTGTGGGACGACAACTATATCTGATGTTTTATTCACGTCGCCGCGCCGTAATGACGTAGAGTTGAAAAAAAAAATTCCAGCCATTTTCATATTAACGTCAGAAACATTGCTATTCAGAATAATAAGGTATTAAGTAAATTTTTACAATAAAGTATCTAATTAATATATTATAATATTATACATATTAATGCGAATTTAGACAAATAGTATATTAAATATATTTTTGCAAGTTTGAAACAATAAGGCGAATTTTCTGTCGAGATAAATCAATTTCATAATGGGATTATAAAGGACCATACGCGGCGGTTACTCGCGTGAAATTTTCAGGGGCCAGTAGTGGTGCAGGGCTGAAACTCCTGCCGGGTTTGCGGGCTGTGTAAATGTGGTTGCATTGATCGTGTGCCAATTTTGATAGGTTCGCGTAATATACAGGCGTATGATAATTCAATGCGCGCGGACGTAATAATATTTGTATGCTGCAGCGTAAATTCACGTTTTGGCAGTAGCAGTTGGCCCAATAAAACGTAGTCGCGTAGAATTATGTCTGCTGCATAACAAGCATAATATTAGTTTGCCTACGATAAGCAGTGAAAGGGTAAATTATACGTCATTTCGACATGTGACATTTTACAGCGTGCATTTTCAACATTAAAATGCTTTACCGCGGAATATTATCGGAGCTATTGGTGAGCCCGTTAGAATCGCCGTAATTGAATCGCGTGTCGTATATCTGTGCAATGTCCGTGTAAAATCTGTATACGTTATTGAAGTGTTGCACTTTTGTTTATGTTCACGTCGTCAATCACTGAAATCCACTATCTCCAAAAATGCACATTTGTCATGAGGCGATAAAAACGGATGGGAGCGCACAAAATACAATCTTTTTGATTTATTACTCTTATATTTACCCGTCGCTTTTCTTGGTTCGACGAAGTGGGTTTTGATTAAAAATTGCAGCGCACCGTGCGGAATCCGCTTACTTCAATTATATAAAATATATAAAATTGCCAGAGTTGTATAAATTGAAAACGTACATTTTTTGTTTTTATCAAATTCGGAGAGATAGAAAATATTAAAAAAAAGCTCTCCTATGATTTACTTTGCTTTGGATTTTTTCTGGATATCGGGTTTCTATTGGTTTGATGTTTTTTAACATTCTTTTTTTTTAATATACTGTTTAATAAATAGAAAATCTACTTTGAATATTACAAAAATTGATTCTATTGCCAGACGGTAGAAAGACTATACGATTTTCCTCCATTAACGTGAGTGGACCAGCTTTATGAGTGTTCGCGCACGTTTTGAAAGATAAGTCAATGCCGAAATGCACTTCCACGTCGTCTGACTTTCCGGCGTCCAAGGCTAACCTGCACTTACGACTCACGTGAGCCCCGTCGCGATCGAACGAGGAAAAGCTACGTGTGCGAGTCGATGGCTACCTCTAACGCATTTACAGCGTCGCCGCGTCATAAAATCGGGTAGTAAAGGGGTTAACCGGGGAGAACCCATAGCGTTTTCCAACGCTTCATGTTCGCCGATCTCCAAGGGGGATAAGCAAGGAGGAGAAGAAGCAAAGGGGGCGAGCAGTAAAGAGCTCAGGTGGTTTGTCCGTGAGTGGACCGAGACTCGAGAAGCTCATACAGGGTATACCCTATATAAGGTTTATCCCGCCATGGACAATCAGCTGGTGGCTTTGCAAACCACAATCGGTTAACCGGCTGGCTATACAACACGAATCACGTGCTTTTCTTGTTTTCTTTTTGAGAAAACGAAAGAATCAGTAGAAACTCAATATGAAATTTATTTGTTCTTTTACAATACTTTCTTATAGGTCGTAAAAAGCAGAATCTAATAGTTTCAACTTACTCTTAAATAATTGTCTGGAAATTGGCACTGTTTTCTCATAATAATTTTCATTTTTTATTTCTAGTCGATTATCGATTATTTTCAATAATAACAATAAGCAGTAATCCTATGTGAAAATCTTATTTATATTTAGTTTTATATTTTTATAATGTTTGTTCCAATAGCTCAATTTTTATGATAGCACGGAAGAACGGAAGTTGGTCAGTCGACTCTTTTCCGATTCTCTAATGGTCGTGAAAGCCTTCCGTTTCCGGCCGCGTTTTACGTCCGTATACGAACGTAAGGGCGGAATATCGATTTTCTGGAAATCCCACCGTTCAAACAGCGGCCATTCAAACTTCATCACAAACAGAGCTTCGGGTACACTTCTGGCTATCGTTGTCCAGCCGGCGGCGGTGAACTTGGTAAAAGTGTATATATACACGCACACACACATACATACATACTTACACATATATACATTTATATATATATATATATATACGCGTGTATATATATGTATTATGTACCGTGAGAAATGAAAGAGTTGGCAGACTGAGATAGCCGCGCAAGCGTCTTTGTTGACGCTTTCCCTACCGGCCGTGGCTTACTTTCCTTCCGGTAGCTTCTGCTTTGGTTGGTTTAGGCGTGTATATAGATGCTCTCTCCTCCCTCTCTCTTTCTCAGAAGGTACTTTACTGCAACTGTTTACTCTGGGGCTCTACGCAATGGCTCGTGTTCATCAACTGCTCACTGAAGACAGAAGAAAACAATTCAGCACCTTTCGCGAAATGTCCGAAAAGTAGAAAAGGCTAACTTATTGAATTCTTTAAAAGTCCAAGTATGTTTATTATTATTATCCTTAAATATTGCCGCAATGCACGTTTTTCAAAGTGGTGATCCATTAATATCTTTTTTTCATGTAATAATGTTAATAGCAATATATATTTATGTGTTGAGAAAATGTATTTTATTTTTAAAATACGATTTGCTTAGTTTGTTCAGTTATAGCGATCGTTTGCTCGCAGTTTATAAATGTTCTCTGAATTTTAACGTGACACGTACGTGAATTACATAAAATATAATACGATTTGATACATAATAGTACGATTTAAACTTCTTGAAAAAATACCCTATTTTTATTTATGAAAATAAAATTATGAAATTCTTAAATCTATAATTATTATACCATTAGAAAAAGTTCTCCAAATTTGCATGCATTTTTTTTAATTATTTTATGAAAGCTCATTTCATAATAATTAGGATATTAGACAAATTATTTAATAATTTATTCGTCTGCCAATTATTTAGTAATTGTATAATTACATTATTAGTGTAGCCATCACAATGTTATTACATAACCATTAATTATTATCAAACGATAATTCACATTTTTTCAAAGTCTAGTAATCTGGATATGGAACCGTTTTAACTGCGATGTTTCTTTCGATGTTTTTCCAGACGTTTTGATTCGAGGCGATAGGCGTCCATTTGTATCCCTTACATTTGCACGGTAGTGTATATCTCCTGTTCGGAATCGCTATTTCATGCCGATATGTCGTTTTCGCGCAAAACCATTAATATATCGCGATTGCAGCTCGCGACGCGCGGAATAGAGGCCGGATAAACGCGAGTTGCGAGTTTCCAATCGCCCCCGATATCCGTCCGGCGCGGCAAAGATCGATCGGTTCACTGGACGGTTCCAAAGCACGCGGCGACCGGCACGGCGGCAAGAAACCGTCATTTTTCGCCGAGCGTGATGTCGCGACGTCTAATAAAAGCGCGCCGCAAAAAGCGACCGACCGAATCTAAGATGCCGTAACGACGCGCCGTTTTCTTCTCTCTGGAACTGCGAAGAATTTTCGGACTTACATTACTCTTAATGCCGGTATTCCTCGTGTATATCAGTCTGTTCGTGGATCTTGCGGCGCGATCGCACCGCAAATATTTGTCTCCCAAAATGGGAACGGAGTGAACGGCGGCGCCTCGCCAAGATTTCTTCCGAAGTAACTTTCTTTAATTGTTATGTCACACGACGTGCCGGCACCTTTTTTCCAGAACGAACATTTCCGTGCATTAACACTTTATCTAATTGTTATGTAAGAAATTACGTGTACGCGCTATTGTATATATATTCCAGAACTAACCGGGGATATCTTTCCCTCTTTCAAAGGCTCGCTGAATGAACATCATCCCCGCCTGTGTTGATATTCCTACATTCATTGTTATCACGGCGTAACGTATCTATTTAATGAGGGGGATTCAATTACTAACTATTTCCAACTTGTTATTGTTACTGTCTAAACGCTATTGATAGTGTGGTAAAAGTGCCCTAATATACCGGCAAAAGCCGGTTTAATTTACCGCGAATTTTACGAATAATCGAGAGATTCCGCTATTTTCACATTAATACGATAACGACTCGCTAAATTATAAATCTTTTGTTTAATGAGAATTAAATGGCTAGCAACTTTGTTATACAATACCATTATTTGCGCCGAGCACGTCGAATTATATAATACCGGCAATTATCGGGAAAACATTGTAATCCGATAAAAGCAGATTACAATTGGTGAGATGTCGGAAATTTCGATTTGGCCTATCCATTTCGATCCGATCGAAACGGAGAAAAATACAAGCCGAAGTGTCCGCGTCCGGTGGATAACGATTCTACGCGACAGAATGATGTAATGCTTTTCTGTTTCATTTTTCATTCGAAAACGTATTAAGCTGTTTTGGGAAATATCGAATAATTTTTGTTCACTTGTAGTCGATTTTTCCGTCAAAATGTATTATTTTTCTCTTGTTTTTTTTTTTACAAAGTAATTATACATACATTTATGCTTTTAAATACACACATATACATATACAGAAAAAAAATACAGAAGAGCATATAGTTCAAAAGAGAATATAGATATTGAAAAACTGCAACGAGTTAGTCTTACAATCGTTAATAAATAACAAAACGTTATTTTTAATTTTAAACAGGTTCTAATGGAAGCTTAACTTCCATGGACACCTCGATTTGCATCCAATTATTATGATAGGCACATCAAACAATCTCAGAAAGACACAAGTTATCAGAAGTATATGTGTTTAATGTAAAAAATTGCAATGAATAATAATCAAATTCTTGTTAAAAAATTGATAAATTAGTTTAGTTGACAAGTAGCAAGAACCGCTAACATGCTCTTTGCACCCATGCGTTAACCACCGCCGCGTTGTTCCGTTTATGCATGTATGCTGTAATAAGATCCAAGGCACTAGTTCAAAGTCCTTGTTTCTCGACTTGTTTTCTGCAATTTCGTTATTGCGATGAAAATATTTCCGTGATTCCACACCGCAATTCGGTCGGGGCCGACTGGCTTTTAGTCAGGTGGTAGATCGGGCTCTCGTGAATGGAACGGAATCGAACTTCACCGACCCTTGCCTTACGCGCTCCCCGTGTTCTCGTTACGCGCCAACGAACCGTCCGAAAACTCGTAACGTCCAGCCGGATGTTGCTCTTTTACCGGGGTAAAAGATCGGAAACGCGACGAATGCAATTTGAGCGCGATATACCGCGAGAACACGAGATTACGGTGTATCGATCTGCGCAACGAAAGCAGGGATGTGATTTTATTATGAGATACTTCTTCTCTTGCCTCGGTGCATTTTGTTACGTTGCATTATAAAATAACGTTAGAACGAAAGCAACATGCTAACAACTAATATTTTTCACTTTTAATTTGCCTTGTGATATTTGAAATTTATTCTCTGTTGTTTGTTGCTTATTTTAGTCGTCTATTATTACAAGAGTATTGATTTTTATCCAAGTTACTCTGTATTATATTCTACATTTGTCTATGTCTATCTTAAGCTCTGCTATCGCGGCAGCTGCCGTTTCACTGCTGGCAATACGCTTGCAACACCCACGATACACCGGAAACGAAATCGCGATAGCGATCACCGATAGTAATCACGCGACTTTATGTTAGGCCATATCGTGCGTTTACGGCGCGTGTCGGCCTAGATATACGATGCTCTATTTATCGGTCGGCCTATAAATAATTTCCAGTATCAAAGTTCGCTGCAATTTATGTAAGATGCGATTATATTCGGTCGTCACTGTCGCTAGCTGTATTTTTATAGCGATTTGTTTGTAGAAAATATTATCGATACCATTGGAATCATTTGCATTAAAAAAGATATTTTATGTCGATGCAATACACTCGGCATAAATTTTGCAGGCAAGAATTGAAATGTTGGTCAAAGGAAAAAGAGAAGAAAAAAGCTCATATTGCATTTGTCATTACTAATTTTGCATAAATTAAATTAAATATTTGAAAAAAACATAGTAAACTTTAAAAACCATCTTTAGTTTGAGTAAAATAGGGAAAAGGATAATTATATACATGGTGCGTGTGGAAAAGTGTGTAATGAAATAAATTTGAGATATACTTTTGTTGGCTCGAATAAACTTTCAAGGCGACGTAAATATATCCATAAAAAAAACGTGATACTTCAACTCCGTAAATACGCTTAAAATTTACGGTACCACGCGCTTTCGCGCACCAGTGTGCTCCTATTTTACCGAATATTCTCTCTCTCTCTTTTTTCTGCATAAATAACTCGAACGTTCCAGGTATTGTCGAGATTCGGCGAGGAAAAGTCCAGTTGCGCGCGAGCAGTTTTCCGAAGGAAATTAAATTGTGCGACAAATACGAGCAAATTCCCCAATCGTGTTCCGAGCTCAGCCGCGAGGCAAATTAATGTAACGACATTATATTGACGTACGTACCTGATTACAGGTGCAGAATTTAGTCTTCGTTAAGCTTAGCTTACGGTATCCATTAGCTTTATACGATGCAGCCGTAAGGGTGTATTACAAATACGTGTTATGTCTATGGCCCATGCATAAACAACGCGATTTTACGATGGATGTAACACGCGAACTCGTTACAGTTATCGTTTGCAAATATTCTTTTTTCGCCGTTAGAAAAATCGTTCGCCGCACGACTCTGCTTATCCGTTAAAAAGCGAGATTCAAAAACGTACAACGGACAGAGTTAAGCGCGACGCTGTTATCGGCGTTTCTAAGCGCGCGCGACGTTAATGACTTTAACGATGCCGGAGACTTTGATGCCGGTTTCAAATTAATTTCTGCAACATTCCGCCGCGCGTCTACTGTTAAATATTCCAATACAGCCTGTCGCTCAGTCACGAAATCGTTTAAATTTACGAGCGTTACGTATATATAAGATCAAATAGCTTGACACTGTGCATTATTAATAGGATCTGGTATTAATATAGGCGGATATTAAAGAATTAATATACAGATTTTTAGTCAGCAAATTTAACTGTATTTACAAGTATTACGCTTTTGTGTATATTCTTTTATGTATATATGATCCTTTTCACCACGCTGCAGTAAAGCTCTCTGGTGCGAAACTGTACGTTTTATAGAAAATTTAAGACAGTCACGCTAACATGCACTTATTAGTACTCGAGTAGCTAAATATACAAGTAGCAATATACCTCATTAATGTGGACAATAATATTTCAGAAGAGCATTTCTTTCATTAGGAAGTAACATTAGATCTTTTAATGACATTTATATAAATATATAAATTTGTACATATATTTTTATCGATTTATGCACTCTTTTTTATTATGAAAGTAACCATCGTCGATTGCAACGTACAATAAGTCGGTTTAAAAAAACAAGTACTTATTCTGTTACATTCTTTTCTTGCAATATAATTTTCCTTCTAGGATCGAGTCATTGATTTGTATTCGACATTCTGCATTGCAAAGTGCTCGTTATTATGACGGTTGCATAGAGATATCTGCGTCACCGCAGGCAAGATGATAGCCGATAGTATTACGCATTTAGTAGCGGTCTGTGCCGTGTTCTACCTTCTTTATCGAAGCGCAACGTGCTTCTCCCTCGGGCAATATTACCGCGGGAGAGCTGTTCCCGGTTACCGGATACGTACGTTCCCGGCTTAACGCATTGTTAGCCGGCGAATTATCCAATACGATCCGTTGTCTGTAATCCTTCTCGGAGGTTTGAGCATCGTCCGGCAACGGACATCGTCGACGTAGCGTTCGACCGAGGGAACCGGCCCCATATCAGAATTCCCCTTGATACTTCGATAGATACTTCGATATAGATACGTCTGAAATTGCCCGTTCTTAACTGCCATCAGCCGCCGTTAATGTCAATCCTGGTGATCGTAATTGCAACTGCTGGCCGATATCACGGCCATTATGATTTTCAAGACTTAAGCCATTGCAGACGAATGAAAAACGATCAATCCTTTAGTTTACATCATATAAACTGTTTCTGTTATCCTGTACTTTATGCATTAACTTGGATATTAAAAATGTAGGAAAATA
>NW_020212660.1:337326-338029 GCF_003070985.1 Temnothorax curvispinosus
TCCTGTACTTTATGCATTAACTTGGATATTAAAAATGTAGGAAAATACGATAGAAAGATATTTAGTAAGAAATTAAATATTAAAAAGACAGAAAACATTTTTTATTCATCTTCTTACGAAACGATCGAAAAACTATTAATTATTCATTTTTTATTTATCTAAAACGTTTATCAAGTCTTTCTAATGAAGAGCTATTCTTTCGTTGCGAATATGAAGTACACAGCTTTTATCTTATTTTCCGTTATCGATTTAAGCACTATACAAAAGTGATCCTTTGTCGTCTATAGCATTCTTTACGTTATCGACAGTTCCAGCGTGATTTAAACCCTCTCGATTAAGAATTGCGGAGCGATAAAGCGGAATTAATTCGTACCGCGTGTACGTCGCATAATTAATTACGCGCCGTATCCACGCCGCACTTCGCTTTTCCCCCCTTAGTTCCTTTTCACCTTCCTTTCAACGAACACGCAAAGTGGGTCTCGGTGCGATTCGTTTCTTACGTTAAACGGCGCGCCATTTAACCCCTCGAAACTCAGATATACGACCGGAGATAGTTTCGTTTAAGCCGGAATTCCAGGCTGCCGGCTCTGTGGACGTGCGAAGAATCGAATTAGAGAGCCGTTTGAGAAAGAAACGCGTCTGAAATATCTAAAGCACAATTATTCCGCGTCCGTCTGCGCACAGGATGTCCCAGAGAGAGAGA
>NW_020212660.1:338129-352033 GCF_003070985.1 Temnothorax curvispinosus
AAATTTTTTTTTCTTATATTTTTTGATAAATTTTGTTTAAAAAAGAAATGTATAATTGAAAACTTAATTAGCGAGGTATTTGATTTTGTAAATTAAAAGATTGGAAAATTTGAAGGAGTAAAAATACAGTGAATAGTAAAAATAAAAATATCAGGAGGAAAAATTATTCTCTTAAAAACTAATTTATTCATATGAAAGTGTAGAGGAAAACGAAAGAGAAAAATGTGTTTGCATTTATTTTATAATGCATATCACTGCCTTATGAATAGCATGTGTAGTCTTTTACAAATACTTTTGTCCAATCTTCATTTATAATTCATAGCTAAATATTTCACCCGGGAGAAGTCGGTTTGTCTGAAAGCCGCCGCTTCCAGAACGTCTCGTATAATCGTCTTCTCTTTCTGATCGTGATATCTAAACGTGTCATAAAAGTCTGAGACAGTTTCTCGCGTACGACGGATCGCATTTTGTTCTCAGTCTACGTATATTATCATTGTTGCAAACTGCTCGTCATTTGTCATCTGCCAGCGATAGCCCGAGTCCGAAACGCGATTCATCACCTGCCACCTACCGCGTCCGTAGTCGTTGCAGAAAAACGTTCTATTCAATCGCCACGATTACTCGTTAACTCAGCATGACGTTCCTTTAATCTGCTATAGTCTAATTTTCGTTCGACAAAAATAAACTTTGATATAAAAGATAAAAGAAAAAAAGGAGGGTAATATGTATATTTAAATACATTTTATGACAATATTTTATAAATGTTATTTATTTTATAATTGCAGTTGCATTACAAAAAGATATTTGCATATTATTTATAAAGCATTTATAAATATTTATAAAATGAACAAGTATTTGAAAGTTATTTAATTTCCATATTTTATCGCGCTTCTCTTTTATTGCAACATTGTTTTATTTCAACATTCTTTTCTCACAACTACGGCACGAGATAATTTCCAGAACGTTTCCAACTTAAAACAGGCAAAACTTTTTCTGAATTATTGTATAGTTGTATAGTGGCTGTTTCGTATCAAAAATCATAAATTCCGTACGGTACGTAGGAAGTGCTGTCTGAATTATCACATTCTCCAGGGTACGCTCGAATATTCCGGACACGCCTTACCGAAGCCAGTGAAAATGTTTGGGATTCAACCGCGCAGGATTATACGGCTATTTAATTATTGACGATGCGTATTAAAATAATGAATGCACGATATTGTTTGACATCCGGCTTTGGAATAGCCGTTGTTTTATGAGCGACACGTGGACGTCTCGTTAAAACTCGCTGATACCCCCGCGGCGAAGGCGATATATAACCCATTGCACGTTTTTGCATTTTGGTGTACCTCCGGTTTAAATATTCCTCCACGAAAGAGAGGAGAAAAAGGAAAGATGACTGAACGTTGAATAACTTTTCATATGCTTTCAATGCCTATGAGAAAGATTTTTGCTATATTTCTACACATTTTTTTGGCGTAGCAACTTTTGAAAAAGTAAATATTTATAAAATTTTTAAATACAGTAAATACGTAACGGTTTATTGTACCTCGGGGGCAAAGAGCTTTTGCAAATATTCATCACAAAAATTGTAAAATACTAAAGATATATATATATATATATATATGAACTTTCAATATTTAAAAACACTATCAATCAAAACTGCCTTCAACTGAAGCTGCATTGATTGCGATCAAGCCTATTTTTAATATTACTTTTTATTAAAACACTATCCCTCTATATCAATGCCTTAGAAAGGTCTAAGTGCATCAGTTATTCGCCGATCGGTCTTTCTCTTATATTTCGCGAAAATATTGCCACGCATCCGAAACGGGTATATCACTCTATGGCTGAGGAGAGAAAAGTGAAGATATTACACCCGGAGATTGCGGAATCGATGACGGGAACAACGAAGGAAACGTGTGCGCGCGTGTGCCCCGTAAATTGACTTTTCATAACGCGTACTTGTTGACAGGAAACCGCGATGGATAAGCCGTTGTTGCGCGGATAATGCCAGTTTTCGCGGTTCTCGCCGATGGTCCGAGCGTCGTAAAATGTACGCGAACGGGATGAGAACACCACGAGAGTACGAACATCGAACTCCCGCGCGTTGAACGTGACCATCGTCGCCGACTCTCTCTTTCCCGCTCTCTCCTCTCTCCTCTCTCTCTTTCTGTCACTGAAATCACGTCCTCGCGAGCGGAATTTCGGAACGAGTTTTCGATGTCCAAAAGAGCGAGACGATTTGTGCTATCATCCAGAAAGAGTTTCTGTTCGTGCAAGGATCGCGATGCGTCCAAATACTCGAAGTAATTTCCGAATTATAAATGAAATGAATTTTTGTTAATGATATCGCAGAGTTGGACAATTGTATTTACACGCATATCGATCACGCGCATCACTATCGATTTTTATAATTAAGGCGATACATAGTTGTATACACAGGGTACACGACTCGCCGCGCGCTATGATTTACGTAGCGAGACTCGAGTTGGCAGGCAGCGGCACGTGCCGTGTTCCATGTGTCGTATCACATTTCGGAATGCGATCGCGAGAAGTGCCATGAGATGTGAAACACGATCATTCCCTACAAATTAGCGATTACGAAGCCACGCGATCGATTAATGCCCCACTAATTCGGTGTGAGAGGATTAAGCTTATCAAGATTACTTATTGAAGATACGTCAATTTATTTATTTAAGATACGAATCGTAGCGATAGGGCATTGATTATACGTTATTGCTTTATTACTTATTTACGGTGCATAATTCTTTCCTTAATGGTGCAAGGGATGTTCAGCATTGTGGTTTGATGCTTTTAGCGATTTTAATAATGTAATTTGATTATTACTTTCCAATCGCACGATCGCCAATAATACAGGAATCGAATGATTTAAGTAACGAAAAGTCATGATATATTAACGTGATACATTAATTAATAATACGTATATTTCTCGGGATATTTAATATTTGGAAATATATTTGCTCGCGCAATGCTGAATTTTGATTGCACATTTTCGAAACGGTTTAATTAGCCGTTAAGTCAACCTAAAATGAACGAAACGGATCGACACCAATAGCGTTTAATTAATAAGTCCAAGTGCAGTTAACCTCGCATTTTAATATTTAATATCAATTGTGCGACATTTGTGTATTGCCGTATTGTGTAATTCGTCATTTGTGTATTGTTGATTTGTCGTTCGAAATTTATCCGTAAATTACGTTGCGCGTGTCGAGATTGTAGCTTTTTCGCGTACAATTCTTCCGTCGTAAAGTGTGCGTCACATATGTGATTAATATATCGCGAGTGCGATAGACGTATTCTAGATTAGTGCGGGATTGTAATTCTGTTTTCATAAGTAAATAGCATGAAGGAATAAGGAGGAACGGAGGGCCGACAAAAGAGAAATAAGTCGTGTATTCCTCACATAATACACATTTTAATAGCCTCGATATCAAATTAATTTCTATAATTATTTATACTTAATTTATATTTATGTACTTATGTGCAATTTATAATATAAACTTTTCTAAAATTATTTTTTCACGTCAAGATTATTAAAATTTATTTCATTTATTTGCGTGGAGTTGAGTAATTCGATCGTTTTGAATTTCGAGAAATAAATTCTCAGTCCTATCAAATATGCATGCTCGCGCGGTTCGGTTCCCGACATTTGTAATTCAAGCAATTCATGCGAGTATCGCTGTCCCACGCTTGTAATTCTCATATGCGTGTACGCACGCGCGGATTGCCTTATTATCTTGCCGCCAGCCATCCATTCCAAAATGAGCACGTACGTGGGCGCTGGCTTGTAAACACTCGAGGCGATAGTCACCATAGTGAGATACAAGCGGATGCACCACGGACCTTCCGCGATAAATGTTGCTTTTGCACGATCGAATGTGTGAATTACATCGTATGAGTTACACCGCCGCGAAAACCGAGAGAACGAAAAACGCGCGGCGCGCGGCGGTTTGGCGAACAGTCGGAAGGAAATAAAAAGGTAGTCCATTGTGCATGTGTAGCACGCAAAATTGACGATAGTTTACAAATTTTTAAATTATGCGAAAGGTTTTGAAAGTAACGTGCGTTGCACAGATTTAAAGATTGCACAGATTTATAGAAATGCAAATTGATGACTCTTCGATTTTAAGTAAACTTTATTTATTTGTACAGAATTTAGCATTTCTGATAGACAGCACGCGTTCCATTTACCGGAAAATTAGCACAAGGGAGAATATACCTAATTAGAAACTAGTAAACCTGAGTGGTCGATAACTGCACGGTTCATCCTGTTGCGACTGTAACGGAGTCCCTGTGAAACTCGAGTTGTACCTTGTGGATGATATGTCAGGCGAAGACAATGTCAAGATGGAGACAGACGCGTGTTCATTTAGGGCAACGTTAACGGTTAGGAGTGATCATCATCGGGAACAGAGAGACGAAGATAATGCTTAATAGAAACTACAGAAAGCTTATACGACGTATCTAGTTTCCGTTGCGTTGACGTGTTGTACAGTCTGCGAAATATATGTACTCAGATTTGATGTGTTCACTGTTCCTGCAGGCAGAATAAGTTGAGCCAAAGAATATCTCCGTGAAGCGAAAGACCGTATTTTTTATACGTCCATCGTGACTATTACAACGTGACGGTCGTTTTAACAAGGGCACATGTCGATGTCTTTTAATACGAGATGATTCGGCAAGTTGCAAATTGTATAATTTCAACGAAGTAAACGTAGACAATATAATTACAGCTGAATTAAATTTAAGTAGATTTAACATAAATGTAAATTGGGTTCGTCTTAAGATGAAGTCTAATTAAATTTAATTACCGAGATATTTAAGTTCGAGAATTAAGAACTCTCGGTGGCGGTCTTTCCCAAAGTTTTTGCCGAGAAAAACTTGACTTCAGATTATTTGCGAATGGGAGGGATATCTGTTGATTTTTCGACGTTTTATGTAAGTAACGCTGGATCCTGTCAAAGCCTCTGAAAACCATAAAAAAATATGTCTAACAATACTGCCGACATGCGGGAGCGCTCATATAAGTGGATGCGATTGTATTTACATGTATTCGAATTTACACGGCTTTTGGACTGTTTTTCTCTGTTGATAGAGGGAAAGGGGTAAGGGGGTGTGAGAGATGAGCGAGGGTGGAGGGGGGGGACGAGGGGAGCGACTGGGAATACATGTACGCAATGCGGTACGATTGACAATAAACGCCGATCCATCGCATAGCGTGTTCCCGCGCGTGCTGTGTGCGGAAAATCGCACAAAGGTTTTCACCCTCACCCCGCGTTTTCCCTCCTCACTGACTCCCTTTCTCCACCCTCGCGCCGCGATGGCGGAACGAAATCGATTACACCGATGAACGCTGCCGGAACTACTCACCGCGGACGAAACGCGATGGAACCGCGAAATCCCCTGTAGTACAGAATTGTGAAATTAGGGGGATTGGAAGTGGCGACGGGACGATTTTCACGACTGTCTGAATTAGATCGCGACACGCGCCCGTGCCATTGCGAGAAATTTAATTTCGCCAAGGGAGAGGAACCGATAGAGAAAGACAATAGAAAGACGATTGGAACTTGTTCGAAATCGAATTTCTATATGATTTTTTTGACATGCAGCTACAACTATTTTTATTATTGCCGACTCTTTGTCCTCGTAGAATTTTCCTATTTTTGAGGGAGAATTTTTAGTGCGGAGACGCTTCGCTGGAGCGACGACAAATATCGCAACGGAAAAAAAAATTAAAAAACGGTGCGAAGTGAATCTATGAATCCAAATCGAGCCCATTGGTAAATTCGACCATTCGTGACGCACTATAAAAGATGGTTATGTTGACACTTTTGGTGTGCGTTTTTTAAATCTTATATACATTCTATTTTGTTTTATTCGAACGGAAAACATGCGAAAAAAGTTTTAAGAAAAAGTGAATTTTACAGTCCCTGTTAAAGCCAATGTTAATTTCATTTTTGTAAAAAAGTTTGGGTTTTTTATTCATTTTATTAAAAATAATTTGATTTATTAATTGATTTTGAAATATATATTTATTTGTTTTATTGTTTGATGAAATTAATAAATTTTCATTTATTGATAATATTTTGTTTCTTTTAATGGTAGTTGGACACATAAAATGACGAATGGGAATTTAAATAATATTTTCACATATTTTACATCTACATATGTGTATTATATATATAGTTTACAAATAATTGCTACAAATCAAATATTCTATTAGTGGAAATGTCGTATAATTGATCTGCTTCTTTGTCAAGCATAAGTGCTTTAATCCCGCTGTGCCGTTAGCGCAGGAACTTTAAGAGCTGTAGTTTATTGGAAGTCGCAGTAGACAATGAGTAATGTACCGGCATTAACGCGTTCGCCGAAATGATGATCACGTCGTGCAGATAATGACGTCATTCGATACGTTACGTATGGACGTCTGTCCATTTTACCGCGTATCCGTTTACACGTGAACCCGCCGTATTAACTGCGGACATGGCATCGGAAATGCCATTCACTCGGTTTTGCGAAAGTAAGATTATGTGCACCTGCTGTGAACGCACTGGGAAATTAATCCGGACATTTGCCGTGACGGTTCATTAATTTGCAATAGTTATACGAATGCCATTTCATAATCGAGCTCAATGTTAACAATGAAGAAATGCGCATGTGGTGTTTAATCCGTAATTTGTAATATATGATTTACCTAGAACTATATCGCAATTCGCCATTTTCCCGTTTCCACGAAATGCAAGGAATTACGAATTTTAGACTATGTGATTCAATAATTTATTATGACAATTAAAACAGTGTTAATTTTGTCGTCTCTATAGCAGTCAAAAGTCGATCTCATCCAAATTATGCGGGTCTTATTCCCTTATTCCCTTAGCTAAACACAGAGCGTTTTAATCGGCAAGAAGAGATCGTTGCGCGAAAAATGATGGTGGGATAGCGCAATCTTTACGAGCGCGATTAAAGGGTTAAAGGAGTGGCGGCGAGAGAGATCGAGCGTCGAAATTAACGTCGAATTTAAAAGGCGAGTTTCGCTCACGGTTATCGCGCGACGGGTTTTTCAACCGAAGGTTGATCGTTACTCTCGCTGGGACTTAAGGACGGGGATATCCGGGCTCTTACGCGTTACCTCGGCTTGGGCGTTCAGGGGAGAGATCGGTGAAAAAAAATCTTAGGTTGATTGGGAGCACTCTGTTTCTGACCTGTCGGCGTGATCCCGGCACGGTCGCCGACGTTATCGTCCTTCGTTCGTCTTCCTGAAGCCCGAAATCCCTCCACGGTCTCGGGACGATCGTTCACGGCTGCAGGGACGGTTCCGTTCATCGGCGACGCGAGATAGACGAGACAGATTAAATCGAAGGTAAATCCCCGACACGCTTTACCTGCGCGCACAATCCCGATATTCGCCGCCGCGCCGGCTGATCGAGAATACCTTCGATCTCCGCGGCTTCAAATGGAATTCTCTCGCCCGGAACAGGAAAGGGACCCCCTCGCGCTTTTTGCCCGCGGAAATGTCGGGCTCTCTCCGTTCGCCGCACACGGCGATCGATCTATTGCGATACCTATCCACTGTCACCCGCCGGGCATACCCAACGACCGGCCTCGTATACTTTCTCGCTTAAATCGCCGCGCTTCCAGCGTGAAAACTCCTATCGCGCGCGCTCATCGACGTTGAATGGCTATTTATCGGCGATAATCGAGTGCGCACGTGAATGATGAGGAGAAAATTTTCGATGTTTACGGGTACCTACGCGAATCAACGGAAATTGACGATGAACAGTATGTGTTCACACGCAAACAACGTGATAACTTTTCGGAAACACGGGGAACAATTATTTCTCGTCTACAGCAACCAGCATTTTCTAAAAATGACGGCAAGGTCATCGACACGTCGAAAACTTACACGTTTCTCAAGTCAAGGCAATCGACGATGCTCATTTTAGCCGCTATGTGAATTTTATGAATCCCGGCGGAGAATATAAACGAACGAGAGACGTGTATTCTCTGATGAAGTGCGGTATATGCAAGAATCGTCTTTTCCATAAAAGGTACTTTCCTAATTAAGCAGGCAAATAGTCGAAATGGATGAACGTAATTCCTTTCAAGAAGCTAATTCCCGCGATATCAAGATCGGTCTGAAGCTTTCGAACTTCTCATCAGCTCGACGTTATATTTCTCTGGTAATGGTAAAATTGATATTTCTTACAACTTTGATTATAGAATGATTAGATTCTTATATTTCTACTTTACCTATTTTTATCCTACAACTCTTAATTCCTATGAAAGTATAATCAAGTACGAAAAATTAATTCATCTTCCGAAATTACGATATGTCGAAGAAATCCCTTTTTACTCTAACTCTCGCGATTATGAACGCGCTAATAGGATAAATGTTATATATGTAAAATCAATCTTCAAGAGAGAGAGAAAGAAAGATATTTCACAAGTTGAGAATCCAATATCGCAAAATCAATTACCATCGGTTTTTTAAATCACTTATTTTCATCGTCGAGCGATTATCGAGATTTTCGTAAAACGGACGTCTCGGGGTGGGCCGGGCATTAAAGTTGTAGCACGTGACCGGTCGCTCTCCTAATTTCTATCAAGCAACATTACCAAAGAAAAAGTTTCTCGTCGAACTTCCAAGTTTCACCCCCCGGGGCAAGGTAAGGTAAGGTATTTACTCGGGGGCATCGGCTTTCAAATGCACGTACCGCTAAAGAGAACGGCGTCGATGGAGCGCATAATAAAAATTTCCCGGCGTACAAGCGAGTGTGTACCTCCGTTCTCTTGTCTCCCTTCTTTCCCCTTGCTTCCTCATCTCCTTTCCCACCTTGATTTCCCCGTGAACAGGCATGAAAGTAAAATCGATAGCTAATTATCCTTTTTAAATGGGGTACCGCAGCTCGGTCGTCGACTCTTGCTCGAAATTAAATCACCGGTTTAAATGCGCGCATTGCGTTTAATTACTTGCTAATGGAATAGGAATAATAATCCGCGACGAGCATCTCTTTTCCAGCCTGTTGCGACTGACGTTATCGTTTTTTAGTGTATTTTATAGTCCACGAACGAACGAAATGTATCCGCATTTAACCTGAGCTGGTATAAATATAAATGCCATGAATGAACAAGAGAACGAAATGGTGATGGAATCGTGATAAATTTACGAGTCAGGCGACCGCAATTAGCTATGAATTTGCAAGGTAGACTAAACGTGTAGTAGAACATATCACAATATATAACCATTTATATGAAAGTAAATGGAAGTTTTAATCGATCTCCTTAGGGTTACACAAATCTCATCCATCACTACCCTTCTCCTCTCACTTAACTCTTTGGACCAACGGCTTAACGTCTCTTTTCTGAAAGACGGAGCCCAGTTTGCTCCGCACAAGAGCCTATCTTGCACGGAGGGCGCAGCTTTCGGAAAATAAATTCCATATTTACATGCTCTAGTGGACTCGAACCTGGTTCTTCAGATTATGAGTCTGGCGCTCTACCACTAGACCACACTGCCGCCTCTTACTTATATGAAAGTATTTATTTTTAAAATAATAAAAATCTCGAGGAAAGTAACGCTTAAATTTTTATAAAAGTTTCTATCTATTGATAATATATATATATATATATATATATATATATATATATATATATATACACGTATATGTATATTATCGGGTAGAAATATGCGGGTAGAAAAAAGAATTACGTAAAGTACTACATCAATTTTAATTTTTTCTCAGAAATACCTATAATACATAATTCCATTAAAGTATATTTTTTAACTAAATGATCTTAAGAAATAATATAAAATAATAATGAAATAATAATGAGTATATTTTAAAAAAGCAGAAATTTCCAAGTATTTGCATTATTTAAATTTTTTTCATATATGCACTGCATAGGTAGAAAATGTACATAAATTATAAATATATAATTAACAGTTTATATTTTTTCGTAAAAATTTATTAAAAATCGAACAAGTATATTTAGTCCCAAAAATATTCTATTATCAGTGTATTTGTCTTGCGACCTTCTCCGTTTATAACATTCAGCAATCATTATCTGCTACGACCCGGCAAAATTACAATGAACACAATTTTCTTCCACGTGGTCTCACGTCGTCTCGCTAAGAACCGGGCACCTTCTTTCCTATATACAGCTGGATGATCTCAGAGACCGTAAACTTTTTCATAACTTTAATCGAGTCTTTGAAACGGCCCTCGCTTTCTGCACGACTATGACCGCTTTGACAGCGCCCGATTAAGCGACTAAACGCTACCCGCGCCGAAAGTACCTTCACCGCCCGGCCCTCCCAGATTACAGATAATACTTTTTACGAGCGACGAGTCATTTCGAAACCTAGCGTGACTTTTAAAGACCCGACAGAGATTGCAGAAGAGAATGGATAAAGTCTGAAAGCGTGCCTCATCGCGATCGTGGCCTGAAAATTTTGTTAACATCGTGCGTTCTACGATATTCAGAATAGAATCGGCGAGAGCGTAATTAGCAAGAAATGCGATCGTATACATTAAATACATATATCGATCATTATTATAAAGGCTAATTAGCCGACAGATGGAATACGATACAACCGTCGTGCAAATATATTATTTTCTGAATAAACAAATAAATATTTCGAGAAAAATAATTTTTCTAACATTTACTTATTTAGAAAAGATATTGAAACTTTTATTTGGTGTGTTTAACAATTTTTTTATGACGAGTAGTGAATATTTATAATTTTGTAAATAATAAAATATATCATTTTGAGAATATTAATATCTTTTTGTAATAATCTTATATGATAGTTTTATTCAATAATTCTATTTTATTAAAATAGTAACATTATATTTTTCTGAGATCACAAATTTAATACATGACAGTCCTTATAGAAATTGAAGATACATTTGATTCTTACGAATAAAATTGAAGAAGCCCCAGGATCAGTTTCTTTATCGTACATTCAGTCAATCGCGTCTGATTTTTAATTCCCTTATTCACTGAACGCTAGTAGAAGTAGTAAAAAACCCATTTATACAGACAAGTAGAAGCTCGTCTTATCTCGCATGGAAACTCAGGCTCTTTTTCTTTTCTCACGATTTTGGATTTTGAAAGAAAATACAAGTTACAATGTGTTGGTTGTTTTATAAAAACTTATAATGGGAGATACAACAACGATATCTTTCCTCTGTACTTTCGGTGTTCCGTGTCCGATATAAACAATTTAATGCATGTTATTTATAAAGCGTGTTTGCATGCACGTTGCACGCGCAAATTCGTACAAATTACCAATAATCACCCGGAGCCATTTTACATTGCGATGCCGAGATGAACGAGAATTCTCGGACTTCTCGAGGGAGAGGGGAAGGCTGCGAGGAAGGGACGACAGATAGATCGAGAACTTCGTGGCCCGAAGCCCTCAATTTGCTTTGGCCCGCGGCACGTACCGCTACCACCGATTCGCCTTCCATGCATACGAATGCAAAGCGCGAGAGAGCTATATAGTATAGCTCTCGGTCCTACCGTTAATTGCTACCAGCTGTGGAAGCATCCTCTTCCTTTCGCGTATCATATCTCACTCGGCTGCATGTGTATACGTATCATCTCATGGCAAACGCGGCCGAGAAACGTAAAGGCTGTTTGACGCATATAACGTATGGGGAGATACCCTTAAACGTTAGGGTATAGCCTACACAAAGAGAGTGCTGTGCCGGTAATAATGAATAAGCTTGTTGAAATAAGTCGTACCGAAAATAGCTTATTTGTCACCACGTAAAGGTGAGCACGTAATACGTAATATGTACATTTAAGAAAAACAGAGGAAGTAAAGAGAAGTAATATATTTCCTCAAAATATTCTTTAATCTTGTAAATATTATGCGATGTTCAGAGTTAAGAGTTTTTCAATAAACATTCGTTACATTTCTTCCGTGATTTATGAATTCACAAATTATTTTTATTTTTGGAGTTGCTCCAAAAAATATTAAAATGTTTTGTTTCAATAAATCACTATTCTACTATTCTCTTCAAAATGCAAAAATAAAGGTATGAGATTAATGTTACTTTAAGTTATTGATTAAAATAACGGGATAAAATATGTAGAAGTAGAAAAAACATTCATTTTGAATTTTTTAAAACAAATATTATAGTGTTCTTTGTTCCGATTAAGGGTTGTTTGTCAATGAACTTTTTCTCTTCATTTAGTTCTGTTCATTTAACGCAACATGCTTCATATAAACGGTTTCCGCGTTTTAATATGTATCATGCGCGCAATAGGGGTTCGCCGTCAGCATGGACATTAATTTTCTTCGTGGGAAATTCGAAGCGACGAGCTGCCCGTTTCTCTTCGCGGCCGATATATAAGCGGCCTTCATTATTCAGACGAATATAACCCATTTTGTAAACAATACTGGCATTTGTAAGATAAACCTCATAAAGATACTAGTATACTAAATTTAGATACAGCCCCGTGAAATTCTTTTTCGAGGAAAAGTATTTTCTGTAAAAAAAAAAAAAAAATTTAGGAAAATAGTTTTCTGGATCTTTAATGCGCAGAAAATTTTAAAAGATAATGAGTTAAAAGAAATTTATATAGGGTGTGTGTAGAATAACTTAATAACAAATAACTCAACTGCAAATCTAATCCTTTTCCAAGTGCGTAGGATGATCATGTTCTTTAACAGGTAAAATTATGTCGCCTTCGTTGTTTTCGTATAATTAAGGGCGTCGACAAACATCGTTAACGCGAAGCAAAATACCACAACAGGTATATACACACGCTCAACTCTTACGTTTGCCCATAGGCGCGGGTATTAATTTCCTTTGCGGGAAACGCGCCGTGACGAGGACGTGGTTCCTTTTGAGGATGTCGCGACGAGGTGACGAGACACGCGAGGCGCGACGTAGCAACATACGGTTAAACAACCTGCACCTGCTACAGCTGTTACTGGAGTCCTCCAGATAAGCGCCTTCCGGCAGAGACGGCGCCTCGGGCGCAAGAAATGAGATTAACCTCGATCCGCGGTAATTCACAGTGGCGGAGAGAAATAATTTTTTTTTCTTCGTTTCTGCTATGGAATACCGGCGAAAGCAGCTTATATAATATCGCGTTTATACAGACAATGAGGTATATGCCAGAATGGAAAAATGAATTAAATGTTTCCTATGTGATATGTGTGGAGTCACGTTTTCTCAATCACTAAAATATGTAAAAAATTAGAGTTCTGTATGTAACATATATATTCTAAAAAAAGAGGATACTTGAGCTTCAGAGTTATAATAAATAATATGCGTGCATTTATATATTTATTTCAAAACGTCTAAATGAATTTTTCCTAACGGGAAAAATTAATTTCGTTCTAGGCTTTAGGCGGTCTACTTCAGTTTCAACGTTGCATGTTGCATAGGTAACCTGAGATACGATACCCGCGAAACATTGTTTAATGTATTATATGAATACATATCTAATTACACAGAATGCTTCTAAAACATTTAATTTTTCGCAAATGTAATTATATTCTTGAGAATGTGCAAACATAATTTGTATCTCATTCGCTAAAGAGGGATCCCTTTCTCATTACTCTTTCGTGTTTTGCGGGAAAACTGCTTCAAACTGAAAGACTTTTCTATCACATAAATCTTAAAAGGGTTAAATGTCAAATATACGCTCGCGAAAAATTAAGAAAATTGAAAATCCGAAAGGGATTCGAAGAATTCATTTAGAGATAAAACATGCTTAGGGAAAAAAGGAAAAGGAACAATGCATTAGGAATTTGAGCAATTCTATAATTGGAATTAAATTTCTAAGCTCATTGTTACACTCAGAGAAATAAATATTCCGATTAAAAGTATCGGATTATCCTTTGTTAATTTTTGAACAAA
>NW_020212660.1:352433-397596 GCF_003070985.1 Temnothorax curvispinosus
TATTTAGACTTGGATTTTTCTCTCAGTGTACGTGACGGAAATAGAAAGTCAATGGAGCACTAACTTTTAAAAGCATTTAATGATTGGGCATTACGCATTTACAAGGTTGAATTGTTCCGTATATTCCGTATATTTCGTAGATTTAATCCCATGCACAGATTACACGCGAGCGATTTAAATTCGTATTTATTTTTGCGGATAGACGAAATAATTTCTCATGCGACATAGTTCAGTGGTCATGCGATTGTTGTACGCGAAAGATTAAATCTTTACCGAGCAATCGTGCGCTTTATACGATTGGCCGTGAGATGAAAAGATTGGGATTTTCAAACGTACAAAGAATCGAGCGGGCGAATCAACGTATCGAAAAGTGGATTCGACGGACCGTATGTTTCTTTACGTCAACCTTCCGGCGCTTCGATCGCGAATGCAGTGAAACGGCAAAATGTATATACGCGTACGTCTATCCCGAGCCGGGGGAATAAATCCGAACGCGCAGGATTGAGAGGAAACAACGGCGGAAGAGCCGTGTATGCGCCAGCTGCGGAGCACGCAGGAATTTTTTCCGGTTTTATCCAATAAACGGGTCCTATATGTTTCATTTATTTGTTATTTATCTGGCACGAACGTAAATTTCGGCGGAGAACGCGTGTCGCGGTATTACGGACGACGACGAGGGTTAAGTACCCCATGACTCGTTCATTCCCTGGGGGTGTGGTGGTTTAACGGGACGGTAGAACGCGAGATGGGGCTTTCCCGGCGGGACCACAGCTGTCGGCAGTTGTGCTCTGTCGGGGAGGAGGTAAAGAGTAACCGGGAATTCGAGCAAACGTGACTCGCGTCGCGCGACCGTTTACGAGAGTCGTAAAAGGTCATGCTGCGTTGGCTTTCTTAGGATGCATGCATTTCGCACTTTTACGAAAATGTAGGTGAACCAGTATATATTATGAGTGGAATGTGAGTAATTGCAAGCGTTGCGCTCGTGTGAAAGATATCATCGATAGGTTTTGTAGGGAAAGTTAAAGATTGTATAACCAGATATTTTGAAAATATAATTAGTTATATTTTTTATATAAGGCCATATAGAGAGAAAATTGTGAGTAAATGAATATAACATGCATTTTTCTTTTTCGTATATTAATTGCAGAGAGTATCTTGTAAGTTAAGACGCTCGCGTGCTTGTGTTGAGACTTTGAGACATTTACGATAGTTACCCCAGCAATAAGAGGGCATCTCATAACCAAGTTATGAGAAAGTAGGTTACCTTTTCTTGCAAATTATTTCAGAAAGTAGATCTTCCTTAATGTAAATTTTACGCATTCCCCGAGGAATTAAATGGAATAGGTATACTCGTTCATAGTGGAAAGATTAAAAGAGACCCGTGTATCGTGTTCTATTTATTTCTGCGATACGAAGACCGCAATTTTATGACTTGCAAAAACTGAATAAATAAAAATGTATTTATTTTATCAATGAAACCGTGAAAGGCAAACACGCATGTCGCATTGGCGCGGAAAAAATTATATCTGAATAACCCGTGATGGTTTGTACGTATTATTTTAAAAGCTTCGGCCGCGCGCGAGATTTCGGATTCGATAAAATAAGCGTGATGTAAATCTCTTCGCCGTGCCGCCGGGACGGAAAGATAGGAGGAACAAAAATAACAACGTTTGGCAATCCACTGTGTGACAAACGATAAAATTATTGAAACTATTTAAACATTATTTTTCAGACAAACAATTTTATATACAGAAGAATTTCGAATGTCATGTAAATGAGCGATATAAAATACTTCTTTAATTAATTCTCGGTAAATGAGATATTTTGACAGATTTTTAATTGGAAATTCTAAGAGGACGAGAGAGGTATACGTACTTATATGTATCTCTAATATTGAGTTTCGTAAACATTGCCTTTTGGTTCAGATTCTCGTAAAGGCGAATCTGATTTCAATTTTCGGCTAAAGAATCCGTATCAGATTATCTGTGTAAAAACGGGGAGATCGTGTGGATTCCGCAAAAGGAGACTGGAAAAGGAAAAGGACGTCTCTCTGGAAACCCGAACCGTTCGGATCATCCCCGTCGAGATCCGTGGAACCGACGGGAAGGAATTTCGCCGTCAGCAATTCCTCAGCGTAGTTCCATGCGGTGGTGGGAAGCAATCGTCTCGAAAAACAGACGGGCAAATTAAATTTTTCTCGCGAAGGAAAGCATATCCGCGCGCGATCTTCCTCGCTTCACCAGCTCGGAGAGATATTCCCGTACGCTCGTATTATACAACCCGTGATCTATTAAATGCAGTCTATCGCTATCCGAGACGCGGCCACCCATCGAAATGGTTTCACGGGTACATTTTGTAAGATTCCGCTCGCCGCAATCTCTCGTGAGAAACTTCGAAATCTCGATATAACTTTATGGAGGCACCCGAGTCTTCCTAACGAGGAGGTCGCGAACAGTGAGTTTCGAGGACCGTCGACGCGAGAATTGGATCCTAATTTCACTTTACCTCGCACGAACTGCAAAGTCTTTCTCAGCGATCTGTTTTCTTCGATAGAGAAACAATTCCCTTTAAAATTTTCGACATTGTTGCAATTAACATACACGTAAAATACTTTCGCTCAGTACCGATCGTTAATCTATGAACACGAAGAAAATTAGATTTGAGAGATAATTAACGTGGTAAAACACAAAAGATAAATGTAATAATGTAATGATATGAAAGATGTGAAATTATTAATAATTTATGTTGTGTATATTTTACAAATAATCCGTTGAAATTGATACACCCTTTTGTGACAAATCCAACTTTATTTTAACGAGCGATAAAAGATTTATTCTTATTTTCTCTAATTTGAAATGAACGACGCTGTAACAGAACTTTAATCGGAGATTCCGTTACAAAGGTGAGCATTTTTCATTACTTTACATTAACGACACGAGATTATGGAGCGTTCCAATTCCGTGCAGAAATTGCTTTTCGTCTCGTCGGACCGTTTGATATTCAATTACGTATCGAAAATTCCGAGTATGTGCCGGTCGGGTCATAGGTATCGAATATCTGGCCACGCGCGGTGTAATCTCGCGGCGCGACCCGATCTTGAGGAATGGCGAGCGGAATGGTCAAGAGAACGTTCGATAAACCGCAACAGAACTCCTTGGTAGCCGCGAATTGCTCTGAAAATCATGTCGCGTGTAAGCATATCGAAGGCGGATGCTTTAGACAAGTTATATATCGATATTTCCAAGATTACTTTGAGTAAAGATGAATTTGGACACTTTAAAAAGCATGTCGATGCCAACCGATATCTATGTATCAATTCGAAAAAATAAAAAATTAACTTTATCCAATTTAGAAAATAAGCATTGATTTTACTCAATTTTTTAAAAGAAATATTAGCCGATTTTTAAGACCATTTTTCACGCAAATATTATATGAAATATGCTATAGAGTATCTCAGATATTTTTTTGTTGAACACCGGAGATATAAAGGATTTTTTGCGGTGAATGCAAAATACTTCACTAAAGAGAATATATATTTTATTACAAAGTATGATAAATTCCTGTATGAATTTTGCAATGAATGATAAAATGTTGTAACACTTTATTACGTTATGCCTTTTTGAATGTTTTGTTAGATAGTGTTATATTTTTGTTCTCACGGTTATCACATGCAAATCAAATCTGAATGATTACTTCCGCTTTTTAGCGTTGCGTTCCTATAAATCAAATGATGCAATGATGTGTGTGCGCGTGTAGGGCGTACGATGAGCAGCCGGATGAAAATGGGTTACTGAGTTGCCGGTTCCATTATCTTCCTATATACACATACATACATACATACATACATACATACATATATGTATGCATGTAAACATACATATACTTATATATAAATATACATACATACATACATATTCGTGTACGCGCGCTGCGTTTTTGAAAGCATGAGAAAAGAGAGCAGCAGGAATCTGTATGCACATGAGGGTTCTCTAGAAACGTACATATGCTTGTATACAGAATCATCTCATATCGACGTAGACATGCGAGGTATTTTAAAATTGTAGAACATGTTTTTTCCTCGCGAATTGTCGCGAACACGTGTAAAACTCAAGATTCTTGAATGTTGCTGAACTCCTATATCTTTGATTTACACAAATGCGTCCTATATTATCGAGTAAGAAGTGTTGAAAGAATAGTAATAAGGTATATTCACAAATCATCAAATTGATACAAGATTATAAATTAATTATTTTATTGGTGTACACACTATAGCTTATATATACTTTTCTTTTATTTAACCAGTTGTCGAGTTTTTTTTTATGAATGTCTTTATTTATAAAAGCAGAGGGAAAACATTAATTGGAAAAGAGAAGTCTCCTTTTAATTCTGTACGATGTCACTGTTATTTATTATTTATGACCATTTGCGAATCTGGAGCTTTACCGACGATCGAGTCCGGGAAAATCCTCGTGCTCAGAACACGCGGTGGATGCATAATTACGTAAAACTGTAGAAATGAACGGCGATGTCGTGAACTTTCTTGCAGCAACAATGTACAGGCCAGCTATTCGCGGGTCACGCTGAGAAAATTGCATTTACCCGAAGGAAGTGGCTGCCGTCGCGACCGGCTGGCATAGCTTTTATAAAGTTATATACATATATATATATATATATATATATATATATATATATATATCGCGTTATGCTTCACTTTAAACGACTACATTGTACGGTTTACACCTGAGAAGTTGCATCGCCGGGCCGGGAGAGAACAATGGCAGTAGCCGCGGCTGGGCTGAAACACCGGGAAAAATCCGCGACCAAGTAATCTAACGATTGTCCCGCGCGGCGTCGGGCGTGTCGGCCATTCAGGGGAGCTTTCCCCATTGTTAACGTTTCAAAGTCGCCTGCGCGCATGTATGCGAGCCGCGCGTGTTGCAAATAACGCGGATGCACGAGCACCCGGAATACAGACGCGGGAGACACGGTGGATGGCACGTAAGGAATCGCATTGTATACGGTGCAGCGGAGGTGTGTCGCAAAGATACCGATGCCGCGTCGAGCGGATTACGAAAGAGGAAACTTCGGAAAATTATACGCATTAGAAAAATGATATCTTCTCACCGTATCTCCGATTTGAAATGGAATGTCAATTAACACGTACTCCATATTTCTCGATATAAAAGTGTCATAAAATTTAATTTGATTTTATTTGATGAAAATGAAATAAGATTTAATGTTTCTATTTTTGGATATTAGGAATGTGCGACAAAATTAAAAACATATATAAAATGTAGATTCTCTCCGCATAAAAATAGAATAATATTTCATGTCCACAATTTTTAATGTAAAAGTATATGAGCAAATTTTACATTTCCTTGTTGTATTCCACAATGGCGTTTCTGATACAATTTTCAAAAATAATGGAGGAAAATTATTTGTTACTTGGCATTTGTGTACCATAATATGTAAAATAATTTATAATGTGCCAATAGAAAGCAATAAAATCGTGTGGGTATTTCGCTGAAATCATTTATGAGCGTAACAAAATTGTGCGAGTCAGCGTCGAAAAGCATATAGCTAAATTCGTTAAAATGCACGAGTGCATTCTATTTGTATGATTTGGCTCAACTTCCAAAACTGTTTGCCAATTTCCGTTTAATTTATTAACATGGATTATTTCACATGCGTGCTATTTGACGTGGGTTATTTTACATCGCCTATCGTAATCACCGCAAATTCTAAAGAGAGCGTGTATAACATATGTCCCATCGACACGCGGACTCAACAAGGACCAATCTTTCCAATTTCGCGATTAAATTATAATATTTAATACCACAGAAATGAGAACAAGAGCGCGAGGAGTTAACGTTTTTTGATTTTGAGACGAAATTGGACAAATCCATTACACTGTTACTAACTAAAACGCGATATGTGTTAACGCATGGCCAAATCGCAGATCCATTGTTTAATGAATCCGCCGTGTTTGTTCAATCGGTATATGTTTTTCAATACTCTTTAGAGTCGGGGTGGAAATCAAATCCTCTATTTTTGCGGGTTTTATTTTCGAACCTTTGCCATTATTGTTTGAGCAACCTACGTTATTAGTTAAGTGCGTTCGCGGTGCATGTGATGCGGCGATGCGTGATTTCATTTGTGTCACATCATCGTAAAATACCGATGCCACGAAACAGAGGTGCAGGTCTTCTGTAAAATTAAAACGTGGACGCGTAAGGTGAAAAACTGAACAAAAATCCTAGATAAAAAGTAACTTATAGGTATACTTCTTCCATTTTACAATATAATCCGAGATATAATCTTAAATCGCTTTTTTCTTCTCCCTCTGTTCTTCCATTTCATATATACCGAATTTAGGGCAAAAGTGTCGACACTGCGATCTGTTAACATATCTTGCTTGGTCTCGTCACGATTTATCAACGTTCCCGATAACGACGGCGACGCGATAAAAGCGGACAGGACGCGGCGAGTAAAACGGATGTCGCGGCACCGAACTTTCCTTATCGATACCGATCTCAAGGCGGTCCCCTCGTTCTTCGTCGTTCTGGTCGAGGTTAGGTTTACGTGGCCGCACGAAGGAAGGAAGCGAGAGAGCCACGCAGGATATCGCGTCGTATTATCGCGTCGTGCTTCACTTTAAGTGACTGCGTTACGGTGATACCGGAGAACGTATCGGGAAGAACTGTGTGTATACGATGTGGTCGGTGTTTCGCCACGGGGGTTACGGGTGCAGCGGGCAGAGGGTTGAAAAAAGTCGCAACAGTGAGAGGTTCGCAATAAATTTCGCGTCCAACGCGTTGCTCCGCGCAGAGAAAGAGGTAATTTCCCCCGGCATATATAGCTGGCAGTTTCGGCGCCCGGCCATCAGCGCGGTAAATCTCTCTTCAACAAACGCACTGCGGATTTTTATGGGTCTCTCGTTCGCGAGAATTTTCTCTTTCCCGCATGTGCGTAGATATAAGTCGAGATTGAGTGACTCCATATCGCTCCGTGATAATTTTCACCCTGCATAATAAATGATACGAGTCAAATTGTCCCAGGGGATATTTTGAGAGGGGACATTTTTACTTACAATGTTTGGAGTATAAAAAATAACATGTGCATTTTTTTAAATTAAGAATCGACCTTGTCGCAAGTTGACTGTCAAAGTTGATTTGCTCATTTTATACACAAGGCTATTTTATTTTCTATTCTACTCGAGAAAATAATTTTTTTTTTTAATAAAAATATCTAGCGTCAATAGATTGTAAACATTTATTAGATTTGTTGCTTTGTTTTTATTTTAAGAAATATGTATATAGGCAGCTCTTTCTACAGAATTAAAACATTTTTCTCTTACTGATGGAACTTAAGTGCTATAACATCTTTTATTGATTAAACAGTTGTTGTTGAAAGAATACAAATTTGCACGATCGAAGTTTGACAAAGGGGCGCCTTTTGGCTGAAATAATTATTTTTCAATTTTATACATTGCATGGATATGCATATAATCGTTTTTAATTCATGAGTCATTTAAATTATTTTTGATTACTTTGTCGTGGAGTCATCTTTTAAAGTATTTATTCAATTTTATCAGTAGCTTAATTCAGGATTTTTATTATTATTTCGTTTTCTTCGCGATTATTAAAATTCCCAACGGGATAGAAGACGCAATATTTACCGCGACTTTGAAGATGAGGTAAAAATCGAGTCGCCTAATTGCTGCAAAATGTAGCAGAGCAGGTAGTTGGTGTTCTACTTCGAATCCCCGTCGGTGGCGACCGCCGTTATTAGAGGAAAAAGCGCGCGTAGCAATTTATATGAAATATCGTTGACGACGTTACTTCTTTATAGCAGTGAAAACCTTGTCGCGCTACTGCTACAGGCTTGCGAGAGGGCGAAGTGACGCTTTTAGCTTAATTACGTTCAAGCGCGGCGCCGCTCCGAGGCGCCTTCTCGGTCTTTTCCGTGCCGAGCCGCAATAATACTGCACGATCGCACAGTCAGTGATTATAGACAGTATTATTTCCCTCGTCATCGTTCCACGTAATTCGTCGTATTACGAATGAAAGCGTACAGCTTGAAAATGTACTGAAACAAAAGATGAGGGACTCACGGCATTGTTACTCTTTAAATACAATCTAACAAGCTTTAAATACAGGATGCTATAAGTATTTTCCTATTTAAATTGAAGAGATATTTGATCGATTTAGAATCAATCTGTATTTAGTGTAAATTGATGTAATTTAGAAATTTTAATAGATATTTACTGTTCAAGTGTAAATTAAAATTATTGCTTCTTTTTGTTAATTTAAAATGTTTAATTTTACTATATTTTAGATATGATTAGACACTTTAGCAAAACTAAATTACAAATTAACATGTAAAATTATTTGACGTATAATGTTCTATCATTTGTTTAAGTTTTTTTCTTCTTAAACTATGTCTGTATTTTATTTTGTATTTTTTGCGTTTTATATCTTCAATGTCTTTTAATTCGTAAATGACTTAATGTTTCGAGTTCTTATTAATGAAACGTCGGTTTCTATTTGTTATGTTTTATCTTAGGATATATCCTTTAAAGTATTTTGATTCTCGAAATACTAATATTTAAATAAATATTTAAATACGTGGATCACAAATATGTTTTAATCGAACGTGAAATAAAGCTTCTGTGTAATTAATATTTTAAATATTCAAATATTTAAAATATTAATTACATTCAGAGATATTCCATGCAAAACATTATGTATCGAATTGTATAATATCCGAATATTTCGCCTTCTTCGAACATTTGTTGAATCTGGGGAATCTCGAACGTCATGTCGCACACGCGTTGTATTTGCTCCCTCTCTGTCTCTCTCTTTCTCTCTCACACACATATACTCATTCACTCACTCAAGTTGGTCGGTGGAAACGGGCGGAACCCGGGAACCGGTTGCCCGTATTTCGGGCGGAATTCCAAATCGACGCGGCAATCCGCGGCATCTCGAGATCGACGGGGCCCGCTTTAGGTGCAATTGGCGTCACCGTGTACGCGTAACTTCGCCGACAAGTTCGCCGACATCCAGGTCACGTATGTACATAGGATATATGGAGGGAGCGTTTCACGACGAGACGAGTCGAGACGAGCGGGGGATAAGGGGATGATAAGGGCAGTCCGAGGAGAGGAGATTCACGTACATCCCAGCCTCGTTATGCGAATCGGTACGTCGTTCCCAACATGCCCGGCTATTATTTGCAAGATCGATAACGGTTACCTACGGACAGATTGCGTCTAAGGGACGAATTGAGACAGGGAAAGAGGGAGAGAGAAGAGAAGAAAATTACAGTCGTACCATATCACGAAGACAATCGAAGAACGGAGACCGTCCGCTTTTCTGCCCAAGGATCTCTTTTTTACGCTTCTTTTTTCGCAATACATTTTGCGAATGCGACGCGACTCTTTATCGTTATTGATGACACATTTGGGCCTGAACCTCTCTCTTTGACTTCAACATTCGCAACTCTGGCTCTGTAGCTACGAGAAAAAACGAGTTTTCGTGAAATTCGTGAAAGTTGTATATGCTAGCGCATCAAAAATATATTTCGAGAAAGGTTTGATGTCGAGATTTATTACTTTTTTATCAAAGCAATACTTAAATTTTTAAAAGTGTCAAAAAAGTCCTTATATTGAAATCTTTATTATAACGTGGATTTTTCGTTGTTTAACGATTCACAAAGTATTGCCCTCTTTTCGTATTTCTTTTATTTTCTGGTCCTAGATTCCTTTATTCTTTTTTACAAACACTAGTACAGGGCAAATCATAACAATTTCATCTCAACAACTATAAGAGTCATAACATTTTCATTTAAAACACTCCTTCGTTCAAGAATAGCACAAACTGTGCTAGCTCGACGTCCTCGTGAGGTGAGAAAAATCGCACGTCGACGTTCATTTATCTCTTTCCTTATTTTTCCTTCTATTTTCTTTTTTTTCCACTAGACAGATGCATATTTCGATCGCAATTATCTTGCGATGTAATGCGGTATTTATTGCTGGCAATGATATATATACTTTCGTTATTTTTTCGTTATCCGTTCCGAGTGGACAAATTGTACCTGCGTTTTTATGCATTGTTCCTCGTGTTTTCTTTTTATTTTGTGTTATTTGTTTTTTTATGTGTGTGACTGTGTCAAACAACACGTGGGTGTCGTTCGATGTCTATAATTTCCGCGTGAATCTTACTGGAGTAAGTTTCCAGTTTAAGTTCGAAGCGTGTTAATCCGTGTCGCGCGTTCATTAATTACGGGCGTGTAATATATTTGGTTGTCGCTTGCTCTTCCACATTATGTCGCGCGTCGTGGTCAAACTTATTTGAAGCGCTTAATTGACTTTCATGCCATTTTCTCCGAACGTTTGCTAGAGTTCCGGACAGGTCTGAATTATGGCGCGGACAGACCACTGAACTACCCGGGACGTCGATACAACAAAGGCCTTAGTATCGTTTTCATTTCATATATTGTTTTTATTGTGCAACAATGCAATATGAGCGGTATGAAAAACTCTTTGCGTTCCAATATCGCAAATTTCATAAATGGAATTTAATTCTATACGGGCTATAGAGAGAAATTGTAAATATAGGAATCGAGAATTCGAATCGGCCAATTTCGGTTATTTGATTGCTCCATTCTATAGATGAACGAAAATATGATTTCTATATTTATTTGTGACAATGAAAACACAACAATTTGACGTGAGGTACACTTTTGCATCTACAGCGAAGAATTTTTTTTCCGCAAAAATGTTTGAAATAACAGTGACTTATAATTAATTAGAAAGCAAAAGTTTATCATTTTTATACGCATGTACACTGAGGAAAAAGAGTTAACTTGACTACATGCGTTCAACTGATTATTATTTTTTAAATTGAAATATTTAAGTATTTAAGTATTTAAGTCAAATTATGTCATGTTAGATTTAATATATGTATGTCGCATTTAAATAAAATACTTAAATATTTCAATACAAAAAAATAGTATACAGTGTAATCGCGGAAAAGTTCTTAACTTTTAGTACCAAATATCATTTAGTCAATTTAGTGGACTAGATTAAAAAAAGAAAATTCGTAAAAGAAATATCGATACAAATATGTAAAAATTTCTCAAAATATCTGAATTACATTACCTGGCTATTCCAGGTTAGGTATCTATATACTGGCATATCCTGTAGAACTTTATGTCCGTATTTGATATATAGTTTTACATTCTGAACGACAGTGTCAGTTAATCACGTCGCGCCGTCTCAGTTAATTACAATCTCGATGCATTTCGCCGCGTCTTGATATGACGTAACACACGAACTCCTTTCGGGAGCTTAATTGATTTCGCCTCTTCTCTCCCCCGCCTTTTCCCCATTCGAATACCTTGTGGGCGCTTTACGTATCGCCGAGCGGTCGGTGTACGCGCAAACTCCCGTTGCCACGCAAATAGCATAAACGTGTAACCATGCACGGGCATTATTAACCGGCGACCGGCGAATGCCTTTATGTATGCGCCATTGTCCCGGGCATTCTGATAGCCGCACCTTTGCGGAGACTTGTCCCGTGCACTGTTAACCGACCGGGCGTAATCGCGATATTGGGGGAAAAGCCTTGTCCTTCCCGCTGCCAGACCGTTAGACTGCCTTCTCTTCGGAGCTTTGCACAAGAGAGAGAGAGAGAGAGAGAAAATCGGCGGCCCTCGCAATCGAGGACGCGTGTGTATCGCGATACCGTCGATTCATTACAAACAGGAATATGTGGCTCCTGGTATATAAGGATTCCCTTTAAAAGCCCGACGACGTTGCCCCTTGTGTGCGTCTCCGGGGACGCGAGTCAGATACAAGTGGCGATCAAATAGTGCCCCTTCCCCGCCCCTCTCTCTTACAGTCTCTCTGTGTCTCTGTGTACAGGCTTCGAGTGGTTTAGAAGCGAACCGAAGCGAGTCCAAAGTCGAGTTTCCCGTAAACTAGTCGGGAACAAAGGCGTACCTGTTGTTTGAAAATTAGTGGAAATTCGACACGCGTAAAATACAAGACCGTTCATATAATTCATATATCGAGTTTATTTATCTAAGTTCCGTTGACGCGTTTTAAAGGAACATGTGAAACCGACAGATCCGTCAGGTTACGGTGTGATATATGAAAGTGTTGTACACCAGAGTTTTCCTATATACATTTCTTTTTAAATCTTCAGATTTTACAAATAATTGGATGGTATTATATAGCAGGAATTATAATAATAATATAGGAATTAAAATATAGGTAACGAATATATATATAGAATATATATATTTTGTAGTTTTACGATAAATGGCTGCGATTTATTTAACGAGAACTGTTACGAATTTATGTCGCGTTTTTTATATTGGCTTTAAAACCAATTGTTAGCCTGCGAATGAAATTTAACTGACATAAATGAACTCCAAAATTGGACTTGGATTTATGTCGGCATTTATTGAAACACATTGATGCTCGCGATCAGTACCAATCTGCATTCGTTCGCCGGTCATTCATAAAATGTTTTTTTTCTTGCCCCGAGTTAATTATAGATTAATTGAGATTCTACTAAAGCGCTCATCCCACTTTGACACCTCGGGGGAAGAGAAGAGAGAATTGATGTAATTAATATTCATATCAGTTTCTTCTCGGATATACAAGTTGTTTCGCACGGCGTGCATCAAACTATAACAACGTAATCTTTGATGAACTTAGCGATCGACTTTTCCTTTATGAAAATTTAAGGTAAAGCTTAATTAGACGGAAGCTATTTAATATTAAGAGAGGCAGGGTAAATTAATAACGTAATTTATTTCTTGTCTTTAAACTTTTTTTACCAGAGTTTTTTATACCATATTTTTTTATTATTAAAATATTTAAAATTGGATATATAAATTGCCGCGTATGATTAAATTCACACTTAAAATTTGTAGATTTTGCATTTAAAAATATACCCTATTCAAAGTATAATATTTTTAACTTTTCCCAGCGTATAAATTTTCTTTATTTTATAAAGAAAACTTAAGTATAAGAGATAAAATCTGTCTATAAATTCATTGGAGAATGCGTCGCTGAAGGTGTCATCCTTCGAGATGTCTGATAACACCGTACATCGCTTTGCAATCGCAAACATTTTCGGCTGATAAACTCCATTTCGGTGATAAAGGTGGATTGTGCGTGCGTGGGTGTGCGTACAGAGGCGTGCGGCCCTCGCGCGAACCGTGGCTATTAACCGGTTTAGTAAATCGGCGTCGCTGGGTGATTACGCGCACGCGATATACATAGCGAGTGCATGAACGTGATGAACGAGCACGAACGACACGGGCGGGTCTTACAGCTCGACGCGACCGACTAGAACTGGGGCGATTAACGTTGTCCGATCAGATCGCGTGCTTGCTTGAAACCGGATATTGACGAAACGCAAATTCCATCGTACAAAGGAGGTGACGCATACAATGGCGTATCTTTTCGAACAGCTTTTTCCTAGTCCTTTCTCAATTCGCTTCTATAATTTTCAATTCAGATCAATACGAAAAAGGAAAAAATAAATTAGAAGGTATCAATTTTTGAAGGATACGTAGGATAATGACGTTTAATTATAACGATTTAATTATAACGTTTAATTACAGCGATCAATTTTCTCAGTAAATTAATATATTGAATTAATAATGTATTAAATTCTAATATATTAAATATAAATTTTTATCATGTACTTCATTAGAGGCGTAGATGGATTTATGGATTACAGACATCCAAGAAGTATTCTAGCTACAACATTTTAATGCCATTTTCGTGCAAATTACTATTCTAGATACATGTCAAATACAAAAACTGATAAGTTTCTTCGTCGAAAGAAAATCGTATTGATTACATTTGATATTAACGAAGATCCCAGTATCGCGTTTGCCGCCTAATGCAAGATGCACTCCAATATCCGGATCGTATGAGATCTTATCGGCATTTTCATTATCCTTGCATTTAATGCGCTGCCACCTGCGGCCGGATATTTCACTCGTGTTATTTCCCAAGGCGCTGCTATTTTTATCCGGCTGCACTCACGTTTTTTCTCTCCTCTCTTGCCGCCGCGAAGCACGGCACAACACTACATCGCGCATTCGCGATCGAGTGTCGATGCATCGGTAGTTGTCAGTGCCAAACAATTTTAACATCGCGTGTTTCGAAAGTGTCAAATTAAAAAGCGCCATCGAAATTCTATCGCATTTGGTGCAACGTTCCGTTCGGCTTCACCGGGATTTCCAGATTCCTCGTAGCTCTCTCTTTCTCCTCTCCCCCTCTCTCTCTCCCTCCCGCCGTTTATCCTCGATATTGGTATCAGCGTATCAGTTTATGTAATGCATCTTCCTTGAATCGCGGTATACAACTTTCGAGCAGCAATATGTGCGGCGACACGGTCGAGTTCTGCATACGAATGCATTTCGGGCGCGATTTTCTCGGGCGCACTCGCGGCGGAGGCGGCGTCTTTCCGAGCGTTTCATCCGTCGCGATTGTGCGGAATTCAGCTGCGCGCCTTACACCGAGAAATTACATCTTGAGAACGGGGCTCGACGGTCCTCCTCCTCCTCTCCTCCTCTCCATCCCAGCTCTATCACTCGCTGTGGCTGTCACTTATTGAAATTCAAGGCACCCCTTTCGTGAAACGTATGCCACGATTCACGTATTGAATCACCAGTTGTAATTTTCAGCGAAAAATTCCAGACGGGGAATTATACCGGCGTGTAAGTTTGCTTCCTCCGTCACAAAACTTCGCGTCACATTGAAATACTTATAAATTATATATTACAGTTGGCTCACGAAAAGACTGTCGCCTTGAGAGCCGTTACGATTGTCATTTCATATCAAACAAGGCATAATATTAATTTAGAAATACAGCAACTTTACAGCTATTATTTTTAGAGGTGCTTTACTAGATATCGGCACATTTTCTACCGATCGCTCTGTAACATAAAAATATGTTTGACGTTTCCTTGTGAAGCTAACTCAATTTAAAATTTAATTATTTTTTTTTAAATATATGTTACCAAACTGTATACATATATATGTCCCAAAATAGCAGCATTTTTTCTAAAGTTTATAAACACAAATAATTTTAGGCAATACCATTTTCAACGAAATTATTCAGAACAAGATTTATCTTCAAACATAACTTTTTAATGAAAATCTATGCCTGCAGAACTGTTAACTTCGCGATTGCACACTTCGTTGCAAATCGCACTATAAAATGCTATATAGGGCATCGCTTCCCAGAGAGAATGGCAGATAAAATATTCAGAATTCACGCTGGCCGATATTTTTTATCAACGCGATATTTTTTGCCGCCTTCGAAACGTTGTTCCATTGACAACATGCAGTTTCTCCTCCCTTCCGTATCCTCGACGTCAATCGATATCTCGATCCTGTTGTTGTTTACGCGACGTATCTCTAAGATTCCCGTCGCGACCAAACAAGATTTCCGTAGAACAACGAGTGAGCGAAGAGAACGCGGAAACCGGAAGTGTTACGCGACTGAAGCAGCATCCGGATGTATCCTCCTGCGAAGTTGACTTTCGGAAGAATATACGCTCGAAATTGCAAGCCGGCGGACGTAATTACATCCGGATTAACATCGGTTACATCAACATATGATATGCGTACCGCGCGTGAACAAGTGCGCTAACTGCACTTTCTCATTTCCGCATTTCTCATATCTCATATCTCTCGATGGCGCCGGCAAAGTGCCGATCTAGTTTTGGCCGTCGCGGTCGCTGTCTCCGCGTTGATCTTCGTAACGTCTCGGATATTGTTTTCGAACGGCGCGGGCGGCGGAGCCGTTCTTTCTTCGCCGCGCGATAGGCGGCGGAGATAGCATCATCTCGACGCCTTCCGTTGTTCTGTTATTTTATTATTCTCGGACGCGAATCGGAAAAACTTTTCCCCGATAAATAGTTCCATCTCGCGCCGCGACCGCCACGACTTTTTTATTCGAACAATTTGCTAACAAGCTCGCGCATTATCACGCACCGCCTGGTGCCGATTATTAAGTTCGCCTAATGAGGTGTTGCGTTTTCCTCAACGTTTCCTTTCGCGTAAGCAAGCATGAAGTATTGATACCCGATATTCTCATTTGGCAGATACACTGCGAAAACCGGTGGCGTCAATGCTGTCTGACACTTTGTCGAAAAATATCAACATGCTTCATAGAATTTGTCATATCAGTAGATTCTGTAGTAAGATAATGAATAAGATTTACAGACTTGAAATTTCCTATTTGAGATTACTTCTCTTTTTCGGAGGAAATACAAAATTTCTCTCTCTTTCTCAATATTTTATGCAGGATTGTATGAAATTGTAAATGAATCGACTGTAAAAAAAATGCTACAATGATCTGATTGTAGATTTTTTATATTTTTACATTTTTTTACAAATTTAAATTGTGTGAATTTCAATATTTTTCGAGAGCTATTCTAATAGTTTTACATGAAAGAATTCTTAATTGACAGCACATGCAAAAACGATTTATATTCATCTACATATTTTTTCAAACGTAAAAATAGAATTTCTAATTCATATGTATCGCGATAACAACGCAGCATATTTTTATATATTTTTTACTTTTTTTAATGGTGCGATTATTCTTGCAAATCCCTTAAAAAGAGGGATCAAATTCTATTCGAAAGAAAGGAATTCTATCCGAGACAAAGCATTGACATTTGGTACGTAATCGGATGAAAAATATCAGTTATCGTTACTCTCAAATATCATTCGGGAATTGTTATATTGGAGGGATATCCCGCTAAAATATTCATCGTTCATCGGTCAGAGATGTGTCTACGAAAGCTTCTTGCCTCATTGTTATGTAGGATAGCGACCGCGGAGATCGAGAGGGCAAAAACAATGGACAGGGGCTGGGCGAGAAGTGGGTCAGGAAGCTTCTAGCCGGTTCGTGAAAAATTTATCGGCAGCTTTTGCCGAGCGTGGCGTGGCTCGTAAGAAACGTATTACATTGACCAGTAAAATGCAGAGATTGCTACCCCTGCTTGCGCGGCGGGGTGGATCGTGGCGGAGAAAAATGCATATCGTTCTCGGATCCCTTTGATATCAGAAGTTAGTGCGGAGGCGGGGGGTTGCGCGAAGCGAGCGGCTTGGAATATTTTAGGAGGCAGTTTATCCGCGAGGAAGATATTATCATCCTGACGGGGTGGAAGTTATCGATGTAATATAAAGCGAGAAAAGTAGCGGGAAAGATGAAACCGGGACGGAGAGGGAGAGAGGGTAAGAAAGAGGATGGAGGGGAAGCGTGGAAGTAACAAGGTATAAAAAATTTAAGATTTCACATCGCGATGTCGCTTGTAGAAATTGCCCCTTTAAACCACCGGCCATTCCCGTCAGTGTCGAAACTAACGTTTGTCCCGGGAGGGACCACGAGTCTGGGCACTTTCGTGCATATCTCCCGACCCCGATCGAAACCGCTAACTTGGCTAAAATTGTTCGTCGCGCTTTCTCAGAACTTAGATGAACGTTGCTATATCGATTGCGCTAATTTATATTCTGAAGTACGTCTGTACGCCTATTTTAGAATTATTACACAAACTCTTTATATATGTAATTATTATAATAGCTAATCTTATTGTATGTTGTAGCTTGTTTATTTTCTCTTTACATAAAATATGTATAACACGTCAAAATCGATTTTTTATACGGGTCGACCTTTATCCTTTTGCCTTTCTGCCTCTTTACTTATTCACATTCGTACAATCGTGCAGAAATATCTGGCCTTCACCCGTGAGTTCATCGCACCGATAGGAAACGATGGACTTATTAATTCTTCGATCGTTGCACGCGCGCGTTTCGATAGGGATTTATACTTACGTTTCGCATTCGCGTCACGTCGCGACGCGTCGCCCGCGCGCTCTTTTAAGCGGATGAATAAAAGAGAGAGAGACGGTAGAAATTGTGTCGAGCAGACAGCGCGCGGGGCTGTCACACGGTGGAAAAAGCTTCGAATATCATGGCTATTTTCAACTTTACGCGCACGCACACATACACTCGTCACTCCAGGACTTGGGAAGAAATCCAATGGCGTACGTGTCGTGACACGGTATTGGTTCCAGACGCGAATGTAAAACGCGGCCGTCGCGTGCACGACACGACGGAAGACAAACGCGGAGACAGCCGATATGGCCGGTTACACGAAGCGAGAAAATATAATCGAGACGTTCCTTTCGAATGGGGAGTCATTCGTCTCCCCAAGCGCGGCAGCGGAGAAGAGAAGTCGATATCCGACGGGCGAATATCTTTGCGCTGCGCTGCAGCCTGCAGCGTGCTGCGGCGCGGCGCGACGGCATAATGCACATCATTGCGTCGCTCTGTATGCAGGACCGGTTTTAGACATTTCCGGAAATTGATTTCGGACTCTACGTGTACACGAATAATTATGTAAAGCCATAGAAAGTTTGGATAATATGAATCCGGTATAGGTATTATTTTAGTAAGATTTTTTAAACCGGCAATACTACTAAATTATATATATAAAAAATTACGAGATATATTAATGTTTTTTTTCTTGTTATAATATTAATTAATGTCGAATAGATTATAGAGTCTTAGTCTTAATTACAAAAGTGCTCTTTCTCTCTTTATTTTAAACTAATCTAAAGGTTTCGAGATTTTTATTATAGCTCTCGCAGATCTTTAGCGCATGATGTGCTCCATGATTAAACTAAATTTGGATGTGTGAAATTAATAGTAAGGTATAATGGCAATCGCTGAATAAATACTAAAGCTCGATAGAACGAGAAGGAAAGTATGTACACGTATGTACGTAGAGGAAAGGAGAAACCACATTGGTAGGTTGGTCGGGATAGGTTGGAACCACGTGAATCGCGCCGCGCGTTTGGCTCACGTTCGATTCCAAATTATACGGGTATATCCCCATTGCGCGGCCGTGTCACCCGTTATTTGGGCTCTAATTAAAATTTAATATCCCGTTGAAATTTAATTGCGTGATCAAAGCGGCACCGACTCCGTACGATATAACCGTTCTCGCCGGAATACCGGATCACGATTGTCGACACGGCACGTGGTTTGGTACCAGCGGTCGCGAACGATTTGTTAGTCTGAGCGTGCCATTGAATTTAGAACATACGCGAATGAATTATTTAAAGTCATGTGCAAATAGCTGATATCTTGTTAGACTAATTGCCTCGATCTATGATGAATTAATTATCAGTCAATGATCACTGAATTTATGTTTGCATCATGACTTGCAGCAACATAATCATTATTTATAATACGGATTAACTAGATTTCCACTGTCCCTATCTACTATCTAGCGAAACCACTGCCAAGGGAACGGGCTTGGAAAAATTAGCGGGGAAAGAAGACCCTGTTGAGCTTGACTCTAGTCTGGCACAGTATTTAAAAATATTGTTTTAAAAATTTGAATTTTTAAAAATATGAATTTAATCCAATTAGTTTATAATAAAATTATGTTTTTAAAAAATAGTACTATATACTATAGCTTAGAACATTACCTATTCGTAATTATAATGTGTATATTCATCAAGTGGTTATAAATTGAACATTTATTTACTGTAGCTATAGTAGAACTTAACTAGTTGACATATTTTTCAATATATTCTCTTATAATTATTTTTTATTAATACATTTATATTTCACATTAAGTTAACATTATCTAAAATTTCTTAAAATAAATATATGATATACATATAATATAATATTGAGATTTTTCGAAAGAATTAAATTAAGGCTGATTTCAAAAACTTACCTAAAACTTTTATATTTTGCTTATAAAATTTTATTATTTCGAATCTGTAATACTATAATTGATAGAAGCTTAAGAGGCTAAATGCTATTTATAAGTGATATACTCTGATTGGTCAATGAGCAATAACACTTTGTCTATCGTGCAACTCGAGAAAGTTGCTTTCTCCGGAAAACCGATGATGTCTCGAGTCAAATACATTACAGCTCTCGTTCATTTCATTGTATTCGTAATAGTTTCGTAATATGTGCATTTGTCTCGCAGAAGTTTTTCCCGGAAGATTTGTCTGTAATAAAATCAACGTTTTTTTTCCCGATTTTGCAATTATTCGTGATATTTTATTTGTGAGTGATCGATAATGGTTTTTGAGAATACAAAAACCGACTTATCTGATTGACCAAAAGTCAATCCTATTTTCGGCTATCCTATCACGATCAAATGGCTTCATTGACGTTCTCGATTTAATCGGATTCTGGATTTGATGTTATAGCGCTCTGCGGTCACTAACACCGTTTCACGTCAATAAATCGTTGTCATGACAACAACGTTCAATCAAAATTAGCAGTTAACATTTATTTGTTTAATATTTATTAATTTGATTCAAATTGTTTTAAATTTCAAAATCTTTTAAAGACTTTCAATATTCTAGTAAATTTTTAGTAAGTATCTAATATCTAATAATATTTTTGTGTGAATTTTGTATACTTTTTCCAACTCAGAAAACTGCGCGCCTATTATTTGTCGGTCTCGGAAACGCAGTTCTCCGTTTGAATGAGCAAATTGTAATTTAAAAAGTAGTCGGAGTTTTATGCAACTATAGTTATTTTATGAGTATAGAAGTTAATGAAGCTAAAGTTTGGAAAACCGACTTATGATGGATACATTTGAAAGGTTTACTTAAGAAAATCAAACTGAAGTGTGAGGGAAGGTGATTAAACTGAAATTAATTGTCACAAATTATTATAAAAGATTAGAAAATTACTGCAAATTGCATTGAATCTTTTATTTACTTTGTACATTGTTACACGAGCACTGCTCCATCCAGATAGTCCTTGACCAATGTTTCCAACTGCAAAGTGCTACACAGCATCGCGCAATCTTGCGTCATCGTAGAAATCGAAGATCATCTCCAGTTCTGCTGATGAAGACCCGGAAGACCGTTCTCGAGATCTCGAGTGACAAATGTTACCGTCGTCTCCCACGCCGAAAAATTCGACTGTCACTCCGCCGGGAATGGAGGGGGGGAGAGGGGGACAAGGGATACAGAAGGAGATGACAAACGTAGAAATGCGATGAGTCAGTGCTGCAGAAGTGTAGAACTTGACGTGTACGTTATTTTTCGCGGCACTTTCTGCCGAGCTAAGCGCCTCTCCTTGGCTCCGTCATATCCTCCTCTATCCTTCTGCCTGCGGGCCCCCTTTCCCCGCAGGTAAAGTTCGTCGTCCCAGAGCAGAATAATGGCATCCGGGGAAAAGAACGGGCTAAGATACGATGGATCGGATGTCGCGCGGCGGTTGCGGAAACGGTGGAAGTCGAAAGAAGGATGGAGATAGGTTACGCCGGCGGGTAAGAACGGGGAACTTCGTTATATCGTCGGATACTGCTCTTCTCTCGGCCTTGCCTTGTAGGCGGTGGCTCGCGAACGAAAAACGGATCCACGAAGAATTTACGATCGAGTCACCATGACAGAGAACGCGAGACGGGAACGAGAGGTGGCCGATAGTTTCATGGAAATTGATATAGGTAACGTGCCTGTACGCCTCTCTCTCTCTTCCTTTCTCTCTCTCTCTCTTTCTGTTAGCCTCCTCCTCCTCCTCCTCTTCTCGCCTTCTTCTTACATACTCTGACGTAATACCGCGATAACACATAAATGGGGAGGGGAAATGATAAAGAGAGCACGTACCGCGAGAGACTTCCTAGACACGTTTCACTCGAGCACATTAGAGCATCGATCGAAAGGGGAGGAGCCTTTACTCGACGTGGATTTCAATGAGATCTTCGATTACTTATATGAAATTAATTTTGCTCGAAAAATGCGAGATATTTCGTTATATTGCTATATACCTATATATCATTAACATTGTATTGCATCTGTAGAATCAGCCGGGTATGACCAAAATTGTAATGGTGCTTCGTAGTAACTGGAAAATAAAGCACGTTGTAATTGGAGAAATTTGTTTTTATAAAGAAAAAAGTTTCTATTTCTCGCGATGGAAGATACTTACAATTAAAGGCAATTGCGGTATGCACGTTGAATCCATTAATAGCTTTATAATTACTTTCGAGAAATGAAAAATATTCTTTTACTAATATTTTAATCGTCGTTACACACGATGTAATGCGAGTAATTGGTAAAGTTCGATTATTATTTGCAGTTTGTATGCAATTTTCCTTGCAAACACATTCGGGCAACCCGTAGATTTGACTACGAGCATAGTCGAAATTATTTGCAGTTACGCGGTCTGTGCGATTTGGAATTTGGAGACCGCCGGAAATATGTGTTCTGGCCACGTAATTTTTGGCGTGGAACCACTGATTTCACAACATGAACATTAAGCTACTTTACATGACGTGTCTGGTGATCGAACGTGACACTCCAAACCAAAAAGCTGCCATCGGGAATAGACATTCGGGTTGTTATGGACTTTGTGGAATATACCGCGAATTAATTCGGAATGTCCGATTACTGCCAATTTTGCCGCTTTATGTTGCACACAGTTGGTAAGTTGAATTAATCCCAGATATTATGCAAACATTACTTGCGTCGTGTAGGTGTGCAGGTTCAAAATTCACAATTGCGATATGTGTAATTTTAACGCAAAATTAATTTTACCGTAATCAATTTTCTTACGCATGTGTAAGATTCTATACATTATAGATTTTGTAACGTAATGATGTCATAAATTAATATGGACTCCAGGTTAAATTAACAATTTGACCTCTTGTCCGTTTGCCGTTATTGTGTGTATTATACAGTTGATAATTGACTCCACAATAGCATTATTACATAAAGAAATAGCAATTATATTTGCACGTTGTACGGCGCAATTTGAAATTCAAACTTTTGATGCGCATATTTTTAGCGTTTAAATTAGTTCCTCTCTACCTTGAATAAATTCCCATCGTTTGAGGACTTTGCGATGTTACACGGCAATCGAAACCGGAAAGCCCGCGGCATCGACAATGCAGATTTCGGGTATTGGAGATTACGCAGTATGCCGCGGATTAATTCGGAATACAGATATATAGCGATGCAATTGGTTAGCGAAGCCCTGTCGTGCGATCGCGTGCGCGATTACCGTCGGATGTGATGCACGAGCCTCTCAAAGGTGTCCGCAGCGACCCAGAAAATTCGTCGATGTCAATGGAATGCATTGATCCGAGATTATATGACGTTCGGAGTGCATAATTCGATTACTATTGGTTCGTCCTTTTATATTTTAGTAGATTTTATACGCGGCGACGAGATTTTATTCACTCTAACAGTCGCTCGAGTGAGCGGTCGGATTACTCGCAGCGTGCACCGCGTCCGCCCAACGTTTATCGTTTTAGAAAATTTAGTGTTTTACAAAGTGTAATTGCTGACTTTGCGCGGTGATTGCTATTAATGCGGCAGCGACGGTGTGTCATTGTCATAATTATATTCATTTGCGAATCGATCATGCAGCGCATGATTCGGGATGCAATATACGCTTTCTGCGGTGCGTTGCAACGTCCGCACATTTAATTAGGCGCTGCGTTTTGCAATAGTTAATTTTATTAGCTGATGATTTTTTGATGCATTTAAAAATATGCTCGGAAACAATGCAACGAGTTTTTATACAGAAGCACACGTCCATCGTCGAAACGCGATTTCTTATTTGTGAATGCATAATTAAATTATTCTCTTGCAGTCTCGTCTAATGGTTTCATCGTTACGTCATCTGATTTACAAGCGTATTAAACGTCCATTTTCTCGTTTACTTTTTAAAAGAGACATGGTCGAGCACATATTTTTCAATACAGTGTTTTTAATGTTTCTGTTTTATTTGCAATACAACGATCTAATAAAATTCTTTTCTAATTTTTCAGGTAAGATGCATAGATGATTCTCGTAACGAGTGACCGGCAGAGCGAGCGCATTAACGCGATTCGCTGTATCCGTAAGTAGAGGAAAATGTTGGCGGGCAACGCACGCGGGCTTTTCACTTTCTACGTGGACATTTTTACCGGACGAGCGTGTACAGGCGGTTATACGCACGCGGGAGAAAGTGCAAATGTGCGGTGAGCAACACAACGATACGACTCCTAAGCACGTCGATATTATACGTTCAAGCGAGCTCGCGCATCGCGCGGTTTTCACGGTGCAGCGCACGCGCGCCCGCGCCTCGCGGCTTGATAACGGACTAACGAACCGACGATAAGGATTGCGCGTTAATCACCTCGATTAATCTCGCGGCTAACGATTCGCGTCGGACTCCTCGCCAGCCGCGCGAACGAGTTTCTTTCTCTGCGTATCGCTCGGAGAAGGCACGAACGAGCACGGAACGCGACCAGCCGGTCGTCGACGCGGCCGTATCGCGATTCACTTTCGGATTCGCATATTTGCTTGCGCAGCTGTTGCCGGAGAATCAGGGAAATTGCACCGGTGAATGACCGGCTGAGGAATATATCCGTTAAGTGATACATTTATCGAATAAAAATATTTTTAGATTATAAATATCATATACAGATATGAATCAGACTTTTCAATTATGAAATAAACTTTTGAAGCTTTAGTTATTAGATTTACATGTAGAGTAGGCTACTTAAAATTAAGAAGAAATAATGTTAAAATAGTATCACAAATATGCTTTATTGCTTTATCGTATAATAAGTAATTTTTTCTCACCACGTTTTTATGTCATTATTATTTCGAAAAAGCTTGAATGTTCAGGAAAAGGTATCTCTGCTTGTAATAGGATTTTCGTGATTTATTGCGTAAAAACTTAATTCGTTACATCACGTTTTTCTTAAATCTATATAGGAAATGGGAATATGTGTCATTGAAACATGTTATAATTGAATTCCCGCGCGAAGGATTCGAGTCGCAGCCATTCACGGCAATCTTTCGTGGTCGGCATATATGCACTTGTACATCAGATTCTGGCATCTCGTGGGGAATTAATGACTCCTTGAGTACGGAGGTCGCTCGTTAATTTTCCTCAACCGTAAGGCAACAAAGTGGCACTGATAGCGCATCGTAATTAAGGGAGTTACCGCGGCTACTTACCGTGTCGTTTTCACGGATATTTTTTCCCGTAGGAAAACTACGGGGCCGCGACGCAGCGGCGGGAGCGGGGAGAGAAAATTTTAATTATTCACGCTGTGCGCACTAATTCACCATATACGTCGCGTTAAACGCTGACAGGATAATGTAAACGTTATCATTTATCCGCAATGTAGAACATAATATATAGAGAAAGAAGATCTGTTTTCAACTGCCAATAGTTATTTTTCTCTCGGAGAAAAGCTCTTAAAATGATATATAATCTTAATTAATATTTTGTTGTTATAATTCTAAATAGTGGGTATATCTATTTAATTAATTAATGTTTCTTACATTTTGTATTATACAATATTTGATCGATGTTATTCATATTTCACTTAAGAGAAACTTCGCAAATGCTATGCAGATCGCTTATCGTTACCGTTTGTCTTCTCGATTAACTTCACGAGGGATTGCGGCATATACCCTGAGACTCATAAAGATATCTTTAAAGCAACAAGGCGTCGCTCATCGATCCTCGATATGGTTTATATTTGCCCGATTACCAGTGGAACTCCGATTGCCTTTCAAGAGCCTTTAAAGTAATATCCGACTCGCGAGTGTACGCGCGGAATCTCGCGGAACTTCCATATCGCGAATCATTTCAGGATCGATATCGTGTTTCGCGGAGCGATTCGTCGGTCAGGACTGTAATCTCCGACTCGTTCCTCTGGGTGAAATCATCGGTCCGATTAAGCGAAGACACATTGAGATAATATCTTGCGATGTCGTGATTTTGATATTAATATTTAAACCGTCTAGTCGTCTAGTGCGTGATTTTTTTTTTATTTCAATGTGATTTACTCGAAAATGAAAGATATTTTTTATGAATAAGTAAAGTTAAAAAATATGATTACGACTTTGATGAGTCTACTGTAAACGATCTGTAATTTATGTCAGGATTTAACATATAATTCTATTTATAATTTTACATGCAATATGAAACATAATTGAACAATGTAATACCAAAAAGTCTTTGAAGAGAATTATACAAATATTAAATGTACCTATATATTACAATCCACATGCATAAAAATTATGGATATAATTCTATTTTAAAATCTGAATTATATGGAGTATCTGTGGGATTTATGAAACATGTGGCACTTATTACTTTCTTTTTTATATTTTATTAATTGATTTTGATTTCTTCATTACTCAGTTTGTTATAATTTCTTTATTTTATTGTTATTGGTTGTTTGTTATTATTTTATTGCTCATTTATTCTTAATAAAATGTGCAGGTTTATTCAATTCATTATCTGAAACTAATGTGACGTAGTAGAGGGTTAATGCTGTTTTCATTCTCAAGCGGATCGACGAAGTTGCGCGTCGCAACCCACGAAAAAGGAAACGTAGTTGCATTTCTCGTTTGCACGATGCTCTTTTTGCCGGTCTGCTTTTTCCGGCGTGTTAAAAAGTATCCGAAAGGGAGTCCGTGTACGTGTTTAAAAAGAAGCAGGTTAGTTCGCTGACACTCTAAATTACACGATGCTTTCTCACCAAGGCAAGTAAAGTGCATTAGTTATTAAGAGAACGTTATGTAACTTATACCATGTAATATGTGTTATTATAATAATTTTCGTTAAATACTTTTGCATCTAAGATTTCTCTGCACGCGCGAGATATCTTGAGAAATGTCATTCAGAACGGATATTTAGAGCCGGTCCTTTTTTTTTTGTTTGATCAATGATGCAATATTAAATTTTAAACTTACAGGAAAATTTAGTTGTGAAAAAAGGAAGTAACTGTGTTCTCCGCTCAGTTTCGAACGAAACTGAGGTCATTTATTTTAATTAATCAGCTCTTCGTCGCACTCATGATGAAAAATATTGGCTTCCTCGAATTGAACGGGCCGGAACGTTTCCAATCCCCGCAATAATCACTGCAAAATTTAACATCCCAGAATGTACGAGGTTCTTGAATTAAAATCCGATGCGACGTGTTCGGACTCAATTGAGCGAATTACCTGGAAACGCCGGTGGATTTTTTCCTGAAATACGACCGATCGATAACAGCGAGACCTTGCGAAATTAATTGCCGCTATCCGTCATTTTTTCAATATAATAATTCGGCGTGCAAATGAAATGATAGGCTGCGACGCATGGCTATCAGATAATCAGAAGATAATTATTTTTGCTTTTTGGAAGCTTAACTAAATGTTATATGTACGCCAGTTTTTAATAACTACATATTTCGTATTTTTTTAAAACCCCCTGCGAGTTAAATTAAATTTTGTGAAATAGGAGCGTGTTTTAATTAAAATTTTCGATGAAAATTGACTAGCGCTACAGATAATTTTTTTTACGTCAAACTAAATATACGCCGTGTCTAAACCGGATTTTGATGGAAAATCACCGTCATTGGAAATGCTGAAAATAGCGTCTATAAAATATCTAAGAACACTAAATACTAAATAAGAAAATGAAACGGAAATAAGAAGGTTTGATGCAACAGTGATTTAATTTACTTTCTTGATAATTGAAAATGTTAATGCTGAGAAAATGTCAAGTTTTTAAAATAGTTGAAGTCATCGTTGCACTGAACTTTTCTATTAAAGCAAGGCGTAGCATCTCTATATTCCTCTCAATCGGTCGAATGTGTTTCAAAGTCGTCGAGATCGCATCGCCGATCGTTCACCGAATCGACGCGACCGTTTCGATTGCTTTTGCGCGTACGTGCACGGCCGCAAGATAAACGATTCGAAAAAACGAGAGCGAGCCGACGGCGGGGAAGCTTTCAATTCTTTTTTAGACTGTTGCAGAGCGTTGCTCATTTTAACGTTGCTCGTGCGATCACTCTTTTTACGTAAATCCGTCTCTCAACAACCTTTTAAAGTATCTTCATCGATTGTCTTAATTCCTAATGACGTAAGAGAAAAAATGGTATACTGAAACTGTACTGCGTTTTAATTAAGAGAATTTAATCAATACGAATCAATAGAGTTTCTAGTGCTTAACAATCTGTGTAAAAAAATTTATTTTTTTTTAACATGAAAAGATTTTTCCAACTATTCTTTAATTTCTTAAAATTTATTTATATAGTATGTATACTAATTATACTTATCAATGTACAGTAATGGCCTGGAAATTATTGTAGCATATAGCAATTCTGATATAATTAATATTTTTATTTGCATATTCGAACAACTTATTACATTTCTACGATATCGATATCAACCTGCCTGTTCTTTGTGAAATTCTTTGGTAATAGAATATTCTTTTTCAAAATACTCGCATCTATATATAGGGACATATTTACACGGTATATTCTCTTATATCGATTTCTCCGCTTATCTATTCTCTTTGATCGCTCGTTACCTCAATCGAGTATCGTGAATCTGTAATCTTAATCGAGCCGGTATTCATTCAATGTGGAGAAAAAAGGCTCAGGGGAGGAGCTTTTATATGGAAACTGGACTGACAGCGATTGGAACCAGATACGTTTTTCGTCGATCGCGGGCACGAAAATTGGAATTATATTTCCTCGTTCGGACAAAAAGCCCGATTGACAAAAAACCTCGGGACCTCCCTACCCGAATCGATGGATGGGGAACGTATAGAGAGCGTATAGGAACTGAGAGGAAGAGGGAGCGTACACGGAACTTTGCGGAAGTTCGACGGAAGTGCATGAACGCGCCCCGAAAGTCAGGAAGTATATGTCGTTACTTTCACGTGGATCGAGTTACGGGCGGCAGGTCGTCGCCGATAGCGTTCGAAAATTTCAGTCATTCGGAGAAGCGCATTCGCCCAGGATTCCTTCGCGTCCGGAATGCAGACGAGCCAACGAACGAACGAACGAACAAACGAACGGGCGTACGAGCGAACGAAACGAATGTACGAGCGAACGAGCGAACGAGCATACGAGCAAACGAGTGTAGCGTACGAGCGAGTGTACAAGCGAGCGAGCAACTTGTTTTCTCGTGCGCCGCGAATAAGTTGGTAATTCGTATATACGTGTTATATATCATAAGAATTTTAATCTTATCTTATTTTAATTTTAATCTTGGCATTTTTTAAATAAACGCGCCCTAGGGATCTCGTGTTCGATACAGATTAAGTACGTGTTTTTTGAGTCAAGTTTTTTGAGTCAAGTTTTTTGTACACGTGTATTATAATATTTCCGTTATATTGGCGTACTGAGCCGGGAATGTAATATCGTCGTTTGAATCCAAAAGCTCGTCAACATCAATATATTTAGATGAATAAATTATGTCGCATTCCAAATATAATCTAGTCCATGCGAATTTTCGCATTGGTTATTTTAGAAAATTTAGAATAAAGCCATAAAATTTAATTATTGATTGATAAAGGAATATAGAATATTATATTTCATCGCGTTCATAAAGCGACAAGCGATATCTAATCTTATTAGTTAGACAGAATTGTTACACGCACACGCATCATGTTTTATTGGCAATATCCGCTTTTGAATTTGGATACACTCGATACCTTCACGAGCGAGACTCGTTTTTCTCCGCAAAGTGGAAATTATTGGTGCCACGCACTTCCGTAAGCTCGTAATCCGAACGAGTTTCTCGTAAAACACGGAATGTTGCACGCGGAAGTGTTTTGCCGCCTGATCGCTCAGAGATTTTTTGTCCCATTTTGTGCAACAGTAAAGCCGTCAATAATTTGTGCAAGAACTACGTATTTGTAATCGTTTATTAAGACAAATTTTAATAATTGCGTTTAACACTCAGTTATCAACCTTTCTTAATCGTTTTTTTCTAGATTTACATTTTACGTTGATTATTTTATTTCTATTTTTTTTAAATCTTTGTATACAACAACAAAATATGAGAAATTTTAATATTACACTGAGAGAAAAATTCAGGGCCAAATGATCGTTCGAAAATTAACAAATGGACAATCGGACACTTTTAATCGGAATAATTAAAAAGCCGATCAATTATTAATGATATCCGGCTATCATTGATTGGACATTATTCTAATCTTGATCGGCTTTTCATATAATTCCGATTAAAAATATCGGATTTATTCATTTGTTAATTTTTGAACGAATTGTCCATTTCTCTGAGTGCAGTAATAATATCTTTTCCCCGTATCTATTATCTTTTTTGTTTTTTTTTCTTTTTCTTTTTAATGTGCAGTCTCTGTATATGAGGCAAAACACTCGCTATTGATAAAAATAAACTATGAATTTTGCATGCAGTCCATTAATATAGCACTCTAGTTTAGTTTGAATTCAATTTACAAGATAGCAGCGAATATTAGTCGGTTGGTTATAAAGTTGAAAGACGAATTGCGGTATGAGGGGGAAAAAGGGATTCTGTGCAGGACTGCAAACTCTTTCTGCTAATTAGCACGTTACAATTCGTTAATGAGGCGAGCTAATGCATTGTTCGTTCAAGCGAATTGTTCGGTGTGTTACGTCAGTCGCAATACCCGACACGATCGTCTCGTCCGATCCTCTGCCACCCTCTTTGCATCCGTTCGTGTTTGTCGTGTGAAGCGCGAGGTAAAAGGGATCCGTAGTAAATTTACGACAGTAAATTCGCGCGCAAGGGCAAAATAAGGCTAGGATTTAATTGAAATTTACTAACGGCGAAAGGGACAGATGTAGATCTTCTCGCAATCAACGCGCAGTGGCGTAACTGAACCGCTTATGCGAGATTTATTGATAATCTCGGTTTTTCTTATAATTTTGTTTTATTAATATTGAACGTTGATATAACACTTTGTATAGCTAACTATGACTTTTTAATATTTCAATGTTTTATTATGCAGTTTAGATAACGTCAAATAAATTACAAATTCTTTGAAAATAATTTTGCTAATGTCAAAATAAGCAAATTAATACATAATTAGTTTTAATAATGAAGCTTATATCAAACTGGAATTCTGATGTTAAAATGTATTTTTTATAATTTTTTCTTTACTAGAAAAAACGCGAGAAAGATTTATGAACTTCTACACTTCTATCTATATATATTTTTACCGTACGGTATAGGTATAGCTACGTCGCTGTCGAACTATCGAGCTTTTCGTGACGCTTTCGCACTTGGCATTCGTTAGATTTATACGACGTTTGCGGAACGGCAAGTCTAGTAGATTGACGTAAATGAGAACGAGAGGATTACCCAATAAACAAAGATTTATTATTTTCTGTCTTTCATTTTTTATGATTAATTTGTATTAATGAATTGCTTTTCTCTATCTTCTGACTACCCGAATTTTTTCTTTGAAATTAAAAAATTTATTGAATTCCATTCTTTATACATATTACTTATTTGCGTAGTTAAATGGAATTTAACGTTTCTAAACTCACCCACGGTCTCTTAGACTGACGAAACACAAAACCGACGGTTTTTTCTGAAAACCATGTAGCTTCAAAACATATTATCAGAAATAAAGATTGATTTTATTTACTATTTCTCCTATTTTTTTGCATCTTTAACTTTAACAAGAAATCAAAGTTTATGCTCAAAAATAAACTCAATGTATTATATTTTTATTATATAAAAATTGCAATCTCACAGACAGTGGATGAGTTTATGTGTCATAGAACATAATATAGGGTGAGTTTAGGAAAGTTAAATTTAATGCAAGCTAGATTGATGTGAAATGATTAATTAGAAATTTTTTTAGCGTTTTACTTAAATTATATTTAACACCGTGGAAAAACAATACATTTATTGAGGTCATATTACATAGTTCAGAGGCGGGAGTATTTTTGCCCCAAACATTTATAATGCAACTAGGTGTACATTACAAATTCAACGTAGCAAATATAAAGTTATAGCTGTTTAAGCGACGAAATTCCGAATATGCGAGTTCTGGACACGGCTTCCACTTCGCGTTAAAACAAATTACGTTTGCATATTATTAAGCCCCGTTGCGGATTTAATGAATTGAGAAAATTAATGTAGCAAATAATACCGAATGTTATTTAATTAATGTTATTAATAAAGCTCGTAAATATATTCGTGACGCAGCGGCACCCGAATGCGCCGCGCGCGCTTAATAAAGCAAAATAATTCCGCACTTCGGAGATATTTTGCGTGGCGGAAACCTTTCATCGAGGCGGAAGCGGATACGCGCGAATTAATATTGAAATGACGCGAGTGAATATCATTACGGGTTAGCTGAATAAAACCAGAAAGCGATATGTGCGCGCGTTATATGTGTTTGCAGCTAAACAAAATACCGAGACTAACGAGAGTGAGGACCGACACGGTACGATGATTTTACGAGAGCGGGTAAGAGAGTGGTACCCAGCGGCTAACGACGTACATCGAGTGGGCGGATGGAGGGAAATCATGCATGGAGCTATATGCGCGATTCCGGAAGCGGGAGTCCGTGGGCTCCCCATCGGTATAAGTGTAATGAGATCGAGCGAAATCCGCAATCGCGTTCGAATTCCGTCGTGTTTGCCGTGTACCGTCGGCGGCGGCGGCGATCCGTGGAAAGAGGGATCGACGCAGGGTGAGAGAGCGCAGAGAGAGGGAGGATTCGATCCTTCGAGGTCGTAAATCATCGAATGCCGAGTTAGCTCGAAAAGTACTCGCCCACGCTCGTTTTATCCCGCGGCGAAGAGCGCGCGCGGTTGGGACCATTTTCGCGGTCGAAATGACAGGGGCGGTTATATCATATCGACGCGATTGGCCGCGGCCTTTTTTCTCTCTCCCCTCTGTTTCCTTCTCTCGCTGATATTTTATTAACTTTTGACCGAGATATACGTGAGGGATCGGTCGTAAAACGATTTGCGCCAAAAGTAGAGCGATCCGTCAAAAAAGTTTTGATGGAGATCGGTATTTTGCATTTCGTAAAATTATCGTATATGTATAAAGAACCTACCCAGAAAAAGGTGTGTTAAATCAAAAGTTATACTTAAATTAACTATTTATTGTTTCGTATATATGTATAACAATCTGTAATCTTCTAATAAGAATTTCAACTTTTTATTTCAACTTTGTTTTAAACTATATAAAATGACTTTATTTAAGCAAATTTTCTTCGTTTAACGTAATATAATTTTATTTTAAGATTTCTACATTGAATTAAATAAGATATTTTTAACCCTTAAATGCTCCGTGGGGTCCAGCGGACCCCAGACCCTTTAGAATGATATATTTTCAAATGTTCTTGCCAAAAATGGAGCTCATGCTCCCATTGATGATAGTTGAGTGATTAACCTACCCGTTTGTACATTTAGCAGTACTCAGTTTACTTAATTTTTTATACTATGTTGAAATTGAAATTTTAACAATATGAGCATTTTGTTCTTTTTTCTAAGCCTTGAACAACATTGAAAAAAATTGTCATAACTAAAGAAAAAAAATCAATGAGTAAGGAGGCATTTTTCATGCTGGGGTCTTTTAGACCCCTCATATCATTTATGAGATTCTTGAGAGGTGTGGCATTTAAGGGTTAAAATAAGATCATTTTTTCTGTGTATTAAAGTGCCAAATGTGTGGAATTTTTTATAGTAGATCCATCACGTTGGTTAAAAATACAAGTTCTGAATTACTGATCAGCATCAATTCGGTTATTTTGATAGATTATTTTTATGAAATGTAATTACCTTGAAGTATCGATAAAGTTTAAATCTTCGATAATTCGAAGAAGGTTATTTAATCTGATGTAATTTTATTATATGTCAGAAAGCAGAATCGAAATTATATTTATATTGAACACTATTAACCAGTTAACTGGTGGACCCGAAATCAACATTTTGTGTCAAAACTGACGAGAGCGAATAATTTTGTATCGATTAGTTTTTTTTGTATCAAGTTTAATGCAAATCCGTTGAAAATTAGCAGAGCTATTCATGGTGCTCATATATGAGTCATTACCAGTTGTGGCACTTTTTCTTCGCTCATATATGAGTCATTACCAGTGAACTGGTTAAGATTTTTATTCATTACATCTGTTTTTTGACTGATTATTTTTCCTATTTGCTTTTTATTGCGCACGTGGAATTTTACTTCTACTTGTTTCTCGTTGTTTGTTCTTTGTGATGTCTTCATCGTAATATTGACGAATGCGAAATAATCGTATTCACATTTATGCAATTTTAGCGAGCGTACTCGAACGGAGATGTATGCACGTTGCAACGTTGATGCGTTTTACGATCGTGCAGTTAGGCCGTTAGGCCGACGCGTTCGCGTCAATGAATGCACTTTGGTGCGAAGGTGTGTTGTGTTCGACGACTCCCCTTATTGTTCCCTTTTCGCGTCTCGCTTTTCGTTGCATCGCTACGTGGGGCAATGGCGAGATATACGCGAGAACTTGAAATTTACTCTACGTGCACAGGGTGTTCTAGAATCAGGAGCAGCACGAGTTTAAATGTGTGTAATACGTGAAATCGCGGCGTTTTCGGAACTTAAATGATTAAAAGGTTGCAAAATTAAAGAATGTTAATCCTCTTTATTTTTTGGTTAAGAGAGAACGTCCATTCATGGAGGTTCGTTATTTATCATAACTTTACAACTTTCCGCGTTAGACATTTCCGGAATAAAGTTTGGTTAAAGTCAATCCCATTTAATATATATTAAACGAAAAATAAGTTTTATTGACCATTTATCTCCTTTAAGTTTGGACGTGCCGTTACTCCTCTAATCTTCGATCGGTTCTGAGAGTTCGAGGACCATCGTTCAGTTGTCAAAGTGCCAGCGGACCATCGTCTCTTCCGTCTCCAATATCTCTCATTAAAATACACAACGGCAGTGCCGTGACACCCTGTACGTAGGGCAATTTATTGTGTCGATGTGGGTATATACGTATATGTATCTGGCGCGGATACTGCACTTCGAGGTTTGACCGATGGCCGCGCGCGTCTCGACATATTCGCGGCGGGACACGTACGAATCGCCTCGTTTTGCGATTTATGCGATCACCGCGACGCGTCATCGGCCGTTCGCATCAAGACGCGGAGAATGCTATATACGCGCGCGCATTGCACGTAACGCGCATCTCGCGCTAATGCACGGGCGATGTCACGCTGTTCAATTTCACGCCCCATTCCACGCGTGGTCGTCTCTCTCGCAAGGAATTTTCGACTGACATCGATGACGTGTTGATTTAGGATTTGACGCTTTTTAAAAGCATCGATATTTTTATTCGTTTGAACAATATTGAACGGCGTGAATTTAGATTTCTCAAGAATTTTCGAAAAGTTAGAGAGGAAATATCGCGCTTGACAGCTACTTATTGTTAGTTAATAAGAATATTAATTGACTATTTAAATTAATTAAGAATAAGAAATTAAAAATGAATCTCTTGTTTTCTAAGAAACTATTGCTTACTTAATTTAAAAGGAAATCTTATAAATAATCTTTAGCAGATTAGAAATTATTAATTCTAGTTGTGAGATATATATTGCTTTATAATTATAAATGATCAAAATATCGAAAGAAAAGTGATGAATATTTTAAAACAATTAGTACGTATAATTTTCAATTTTTTTAACTCGTGTTTTGAAGGATTTTATTATTGGCCGTTTGATTTAAAGTTTATATTTACGAAAAATTATATACGATCCACTATGTTAGCAAAGTTAAAAATTAGCTACGTTTTGCATTAAATATGTTGTGAAACGAGATTCTGTTTTTCGTTGCGAACGATAACGAAGTCGAGTATTGTGTAGTGAAATATGAACGAGCGATCCAGTTTCAATTTATTTAATTTAGTATACATACGTACGCGGGAAAAAAGGATTTGTTATAGTAGCTAGTCCTTTTTTCTGTGTATGGCGAATCACGAGAAATATTTGAATTATACATTGTTAGACGAATTTAAGAGAGAGAGGAAGAGAGAAAGATCGATATTTTTAAAAAGAGACGTCTATTCATTTTTATTAAAGAAATATTGATTTGAAATTGCTAATACGAATATTTTATCTAATATGGCTGTTAGCATATGCAATAATTGACAAAGCAAATTCCAGTGACATTTATGAATACATACATAATCACGCAGCAATGTGTCCAATTTTGAAGGCTTACAATTTCTGCATTAATCTCTGTATTATATAGAGATCATGATATTAATGATTCATTGCGTGGCATAATCACAATCCATTAATATGCACAACGCACGCATCGATTCCGGTAATATCAAGCATTATTATGCGTAAGGATCTAAGGATTCTTATTCGTTGAATAATGCGATTCAACTGATTAGGTATACCTACGTCATATGTTATACAATATTGGATTTATATTATTATCTTTCATATTTATAAAATTTAGGTTATATTACTAATAGAAATTAATTAGAAATATTTAAAAAAATAACAATAACGTTTATATTACAACGTGTTTATAATATTCGATATAATTTTATTATCGTATATAAAAGAGAATAGGTTTCATCAATTTAACAGTGTCATTACTCTTATGTCATATAGTCCAATTGGTATCCGTTGTAAACAAATTTCTTTTCGCTTCGTGATTTTTAAGGAAACTAAGTACTAATAGGTGAAAACGGCGAATGGTTTCCGATAACGTTAACATTGCTTGATATAACGTTGTCTGTATAAATACGTCGTCGTTATTTGCTCGACTAAGGTATTTCGCGCAAATTTTGGTCAAAAGTTTGGTTCGATCGGAATTTTTCGTTACACGTTACAGACACTTTTTTCGGCGCTCCGCATTCCTCGTATTTGCGCACGCCTGATTGAACCAAATATTTGATGGCAAGGCAGCGCATTCACAGAGTGATTTCTTTCGGTGTTCGTACACGTGGTGTTTGTCAGCGCGACTCGACACTAGAACTCGTCGCGCGTCGGAAAAGGAACACGCCGGGGATGCCAATTTATCGCATTTTATTTCACTTTTGTGGAGCGCGCAACGGCGACGATGGAACCGATGGCAACCAATTATAAGTGATTGCGTTTTGCTGTAAATTTTGTAACTTTTGCATAAACCGCCGCCACGGCCAAACATCCTACGCGCGGAAAATACACGACTGCGAGCATATGGAGTCGATACATCAGTGGCGGGCGGTGTTTTTTTTAGAATTACTAAACAGTGAGATAGAGGTATGTACATATATATGTGTGTGTATATATGTATGTGTGTGTATATATATAGATATATACATGTAAATGTACGCATCTGTCGGATTTTCGGACGAACGACGTATACCGTATTTTTTTTCAACTATAAATTACGGCGTATTTTGCGCATGGCGATATCCGGTCAGTTCCGTTGCGAGGTATTTTTTAAATTAAATTTTTCGCTCGGTTTACTTTGCGATCGCAACGCAGCTTCGACACGCAGTTGGAAATGCACTGTCACGATGCACTATCGCGTACACGCGATCTAAACGTAAAATTTACAAAAAATTGCGTTCCAGCATTCTGCGGGTGCGATTATTCATTATGGAGTAGCGAGCAATGTTTTTCAAAACAAAAAATACTCTTGTTGAATAATTAATCTGCAATGATTCTGCAATGATAATTATTGTATAATATCTCTTATTGATCGTAATTTTATAGTAATTTTTTAAAAAATTTACGCGAGATTAATTTTAAGTTTTATTTTTCATATTTCAGTTTTATTTTCGCATATAATATCTTTCAGACTTTATGAGAGAGTCAAGGGACCAAATACGAGCAAACAAGAATGTTAAATTAAAATATTCAATAGTTTATTGTTCATTTAAAGGTCATTAAAAATATTGTGGACGTTTTGACTTTATTTGGTCTTCCTCAGCACAATAAATTATCAAAAATTAAAACAAATAATACGCGAATTTAAAAAAAAGTACATTGCATAAAATGTGAGAAAGAACTAAAAATAAAACAGTGTTAATATATAATATGAATATAATATGAAAGAGAATAAAATATAATTAATTGGTATAAATATTTACGCATCACAAGTAATAGTGGCAATGGCCGAAGGTCAGGTACATAGTATCGTATTTGATCTCCTGACTCTCTCATATTCTTTTTACATTCAACGTTTACGTGTTTTTATTATTTCAGATTTTATTTCTATACATATAGTTTATAATTTTTTTACAAATGCAAATTTGTGTTAAACCTGTTTCTCTGAAAATGCCAATATCATTTTGCATAAATCCCTACGCTTCTTAGTTCGAAACTTCCAATACTGCGTTTGCACTTTTATCGTCCTGTCCACCCCGATTTATTCCCGAGATACGCATTTTCGCGCCGGAGAGAAAAGTCCGACAGCCGAGTCCCAAGGTTTTATCCTCGTCCGCGATGAACACGAAGTTCGATCGAGCCTTGGCCGACGATTACGCGATATCCACGTAGATCGGAACTGCCACGTAGCGGCACGTCGACTGGCGTAATGCGGAATGTGGAAGGATCGACATGTCCATCGCTTCGCCGTAGAAAGCCTCGGGACGTTAAAGAAAGTTACGACTCAACTCACTTCACTGACAGTTTAGTCGAGAGTTTTTCGCGCGAATCGATATATCGTCGCGTACGTTTACAGTACATTCGTCACGAAATTGGAAAGGGAAGCTCTTCGTGCGGGGCCACAAAAATCTATTTTGTTTAATTCATTGTTTCGCTAACGAAATGCGAACTTGTCTGTCTCATTGCGTTGTTTGATTTATTATTTAATGACAATGGGCATTATATTATATTTTTTGTACACGAATGTAATATGGTAATTAAAAAAAAGACAGCTAATATAATATAAGTTAGAATGAAAATATCACCCCAGCAAATCATTTGAAACCTCAAATTGTTTCTCGATTCAATAAATGAACCAATAGATATTCTCTCGATTATAAAGATTTGCATAACGAATTTATGAACAAAATACGAGGCCTTTGACATAGCCGTTGCTATAATGTGTATGTTAATAAGTGACAGAATAAGCTTGCAGGCGCGAATTGCGTTCACGTGTGAATTTTCTATGTCCATGTAATTTCGCTGGGCTGTTTTCGCAAAACGGATCACGGATTGGATGGATATCCTACCGAAGGGCGTCGCGACGCGAAAGGTTTTATTACGCATTCATGGTTCGGTAACGCGCGGCGGTAATCTAGTTACGAATTTCGCAAGATAATTCGGGCTTGGCTCTAATTGAACGATGTGCCCGTCATCGAACGACGACCCATTGGAAGTAGTTCGATTGGGCGCCTCTAAATTTTGGTGAACGACGTACGATGACAGGACGTAATTAAGTAGTCCGACTGATCAATCGGAACTGCGACAGAACGAGGTAAATAGAAGTAGGTACGTTATAATGCTATAAGTGTAATATATCTACGAACATTAATTATTAAATAAATGCAATTTTGTATTCTTGTGTGCTTTCATAATACTTATATATTTTTCTAAAACTGTATAATACTCTTTATTCTCTCAGTTTCTAATTATTTAGTGCGATTATTTAATGCTTGACGATTTAATATTCTGCTATTTCTGTTATTAATTTCATTGAAATGCTAGTGTATTCAGAATATTAATAGTTTTCGTGCGATATTTAGAAGGTGACTAATGTATAATATAATATAGTTAATCAAAAGTAAAAAGAAATTTATTAGTTTAACAAAATTGCTCAATTAGAATCTGTTTTGTTCGGTGTATTTGCTTTATTTTATTATTTTTATGAACAAAGTACATATATAGTATTAAAGAAAAATGGAAACTAGTATAAATTGTGTGTAATTATATTAATGTTATGATATTTTTTCAGCAAATTTACAAAATCGAGTGTTGCTTTGGAAATATCATTACAGTTTGTTAAGTCTTTAAAGTTTAAAATATCTTTCTGAGATAAATATCTTTCATTTCACGTTTTCATCGCAATTAGCGTTTTCATCAAGAGACACGTTCTCGCTATTTATTCATTGATGAACTCACGCTCATGATCGATGATTCAAGATTGATGTAGTTTCCGACGAACTTCTTAATGGCGCTCGATGCTTCGATATGCGTCGGTATCTGGGCGTGACATCGCTCATACCCAAAAGCGACATTCGAGCGATGACGTTGATGAAACTAATTACTCGTGCGGGCAAAATTTACGAAAATTAGGGACTATGTTACCAAGTGCTTGTCCTTCTCGTTACCTTTTTGTTTCTAGAATCTTTTTGTGTCCGCGTTGTTGCAACCATTTCATCCGCTGAAATTACTTTTCCGAATATCATTGAAGCGGCACGATTCGCGTGATACTCATTCTGAATTCTTTGTGTTTTATAAGATTTTAGCAAAATTGTTAATTTCCTTTTGTTTGTTTCGATCACGTGAGAATTGCATTAATAATGACTCGAAAATAGCTAAATCATTAGTGCCAGCTTAAGTTTAACTAATGAAAGTATAATAATGAAGTATAATAATGAATAGAACATGGAATTAACATATTAAACGTAGTTTTTATACGATTGTATCAGAGTTTAAGAAAGCTTCGCTAGCACCATTATTCGTTAATGAAAGCAAACTCACTTTTCTCTGTTTTTATATGTCTTAAAAGAAACCGAATATTAATAGTGTCCCCAATACATTTTACAATATATTGCTTTTTAATAATCATCGTCAAAGAAATTCGATAATTTCTAATGATTTTCTCTTTTTTTGTTGGTTTCTGAGAAGTGATTATCTGTAGCGAAACTTATTTATGACAATTATGACCCAATAGAATGTTATGTTATCCCGACAAAATAAGTTTGCCAGATGGATCTTGGGAAATAATGTCGTGTTTTATATGGCACAATTTTTAAAGAATTTTGCTGCGTAATAAAAGTTAATGTCAATTATTTGTCAGAATGTCATTTTGATTCCCTTATATAGTTCAATGAGCGAAAAAACAGCCGGCAGCATAAAATTTCGTAAAATTTGCAGAAACGAAGTTAATTTAACAGTAAAACATTTGTTAATTTTACTTTTCCGTAATGTATCATGGCCAGCATAAAATGCTTTTACAATAGTATTGCTTGAATAATATTGAAAACGTTTTATAAAGCTTAATTTAACCATATAAGCCAAAGGGCAGTATGATCTTCAATTATTTCAGTTAAATCGATTTATTGATATTTTTTATTTAATCAAATTGTTGATATATTAGAGTGTCAAAGTGTTATTTACTACCGTTTCATGTCAATACATTGCATAAAATTTTATCTATATAATCAAGAGTTCCCGTAATTACTTAATATTACAACAATTGGATGTTTTCAACAATTCCAAAATCAAATAAGCCGATTTAATTAGTTCAATTTCCGAGGAGTAAATCGCTATTTGACTTTTAAATTATTGATTAATCCTAATAGAGCCGAAGAGGATTGTTGGTCCAACCTATTGCGGCTTGGAACAATTTCTGCGATTGTCGTTTACAACGTTTGATTGTTTTTTTTTTGCGACAACAATAAACGTTTTATAAAATTAAAATTTTTAAAAAAGAACAATGCTAGATTTACATTTATGTCAAATTAGGAAAGTCTTTTTTCGCGTTTTAATCTGTTGTTTCAATCTCGAATAACGATTGATTCGCCCTGAAATTGACTCGTCCAATTTTCCCATTACCATGAAATTATGGGGCGATACATCGCACGCGACCCAGGCAGGCGCATTAGGCGGAGTCTTTACCTTTTCAAGGAAAGTGTCATAAACCACCTACGTCCGACGGCTCTTATCTCGTTCCCCCTTCGTTCTTGCGATTCCCCGGTGCGTGTTTCCGATTCGTTAGCCTTAATGCGTCAGCTCTTTACGCTCCCGTTTTACCGACCTACCCCAGTCGTTTATTTCTTCTCTCTTCGATTTTCTCTCGTTCGATTGTTCGTCCGCTGGCGCCTCTTCTTGAATTCGCAAATATTTCTTTCCTCTTCCATTGCCTCATTTCACGAACGACTGAGCAAATGCGAATGGCGGCGTTTCGAGAACTGAAGCTAATAATTTTCACAAGTTTCAGCAAAAAATATAAGCAAAAGGCATAGACTTTCTATTTTGCAATAAAATCGTTTTTAGTCAACGATTTATTTCTTATAACTATTAAATTAAATATTAGCTTATATTTGACAATGGAAAACGCAAGTACAACTTTTTTTAATAACTTTTTTAAATAAAAATTTCTATGTACATTTTTGTATTTCTGATCAACTCGCTTTTCCAAATAATATTGCTATTCTAAATAAAATACGCGAAAAATGAGTATTTCGCGAATTATTCAATATAATTCTTAAAAAATTGACAAATATTTTGAACAAAATTAGTATGCAAATTTCCGGACAGTTGGCGGTTTCCCTATACAGATCTGCTTTTGCGGGTAAATTACTATTGCGCAAAGTGAGCCTGCATATGATAATGTCATTCTTTACGTTTCTCTCGTAGCGCTGAATACGGGTGAATATAATGTTTGTAATTGCGGTTCGTTTCCGGCGTACGCCTTCAGTCTATTTTTCCGCCGTCGTACGTCGCTCGGTACTTTACCATTGAACCCCTCGTTAATTTGCATGCGGTAATTAGACACGCGGAAGCTCGCGTGAAGGTGCGCCAGAATCGACCTTCTTTTTTCCGAACAAAAGTATTTCGACAGAGCGAGAGGGGGTTCACTATCCGCGAAAAAATCGCAGAGAAGCTCTCTTGGTGTAGCAGTAATTGGACGCTTTTTATATAAAAGACTCTATACCACCTGCAGTACGGCATTGTTAAAACTGGTGCCCTGTACAAAGGACTATACTAAAAAGTTGAACGTTATAGTTTTAACAACGTTGAACTGCACAACAATTTGACAATTCCTATGTATATCTGGGGGACGTATTTGTTGTATTTATATATAAAAACGAATTACATTATGTACTTTGTAGCAATGCAAAGCAAATTAAATAATTCATTTTTTATATAAATTTGCATCTATATATATTGTATATGTGTACTTAAACATTATTATTATTGTATTAAGATATTATAATAGTTTTGTTCAAAGCTCAATGGTTTGTATATAGAGATTATGAATAATTTTATTGTGTATGTTTTGTTGCATTCTTTTCCCTAGAGAGATAAAAAGAGACAGAAAGCTTTGAAAGCCTACCTTTCAGCTTTGACATAGGATGTGTTCGTTTCCTTTTATGTAGTATTCTTTTCACGTAGGAATTCTCAATTTAACGGCTTTTATATAAAATATATCGAAAATTCTTTAGCTAAAATTGCTTTTTAATATTATTTAGATATTGCTACATTGATACGATAGAACGGTGAACTTATCATGACAATAATGTGTCTCGTTTAAGTAACAAAGATCTTTTTATCTATTAAATAAAATTTTAATCTTGTGATACTGCAGATTTTGTGATACTTATAATTTCGTGTGAAAATGACATCTAATCGTAATCTCAACTATTTTTTATAAAAAATGACTGCAATGGCGACTAAAGAAGAATTTATTACGAACTTAGTTGCACTGTGGGGAGAGTGCCTTTACTCTATATTTGTAGAAATGTGTGTTCGAAAACTTTTCTCTCACGGAGTGTACTCATTTTTCAAGCCCGTATTGGCCATGTTACTATTTCCAGAAACAGAATATATTGCAACTAAAGAATCTATTTCCCAAACGCTCAACGAAAATGGGTCCAACAGAAAGAGGTTTTTTATAGAGTAATATAAATAATACAAGTACTTGAACTTAATAAATCCTTTTAAAATATTGTAGCTTAAAAGTTTAAATATTTTAAAAGTAAATTCTTTTTAAAACACCAGACTAAATATCTTTTAAATATTATACTAAAAACTTTAAACTACAATTTAAAGTTTTTCTAATAAACAAGATCACTATATCATAAATGTGGCTAAAGTTGATGCTAACAAACTTCGCGAAAAAAGAAGGTGCTTGGCAAATTGGTAAATAAAACGTAACATTGACAATTATTTTAGCGGGAGACGACCGTAATGCCGTATTATTTCGCACGATACATTGCAGCTTTCCTTCGTGCCATTTGCTTGTTTGTACTATTCTCGCCTGCACGTGCTTGAAAGCGCGCGAGAGGAAACGTTATCGTCCGTGGCTTTTCGTGCTGCAGGCTATACAAGTACGCGATGCAGTGCGCGGCATATGTGCATTTACATCGCGTGGTGGTTCAACCGCATGCGACATGCATCCGCGATCGGCTAGCCGACGCTTCTGACAGTTGACGGATCCTTTCGTGACCGTACGTCGTTGTCGTCCGGTTGCGATCGCAGAAACAAATAGAAACAAGTTCTCGTTTACGCGATGCATATTATTCGCGAATCGCGCTACACTATGGTTCAAGCTATGATCGTTGTCTCAGCCTATAATAGCTTATATGTCTATATGTTATATGATATTGCGTTAATCAAACAAATTCGCTCCCTTTGATCGAAATATTTTTTAGTAAAATTTTTAATAAAGTTAAAGCATAAAAGCATGTAAAATATATCGTTAATACATCGATAAAATTTTGCATTATAATTTAATGAGCAATCAAACATGCCAAAGAGAGTAGAGTTTAACTTCTGTATAATAAAAAGATTATATATAATCTCATTTAATATTATTACAGAGCGAATTATAAATTTGTGTGAATAAATTTAAGTAAAAAAAAGCCTTTGCTTTTAGAGATGAGATTTAGAGATAAAGAATTAGCACAAATTCGTCAAAGTCAACTTGACTGACTGACGTTGGTCAAGACGGACGTAAAATGATTCGAGAGATATTAGATATATATTAACATAATTGCACGAATTATTTTTGACATGCCGCATCCGATACGTCATAAAGTTTTACAGCATGACATTTATGCTTGTCGCTATTAATGTTATTGCGCATAACGAATCCTCGTCTAGCGCGCCTTACCGTTTCGAGCCGAAATTGCATTATTGTAGGATGACATTATCGTAATTGTTTCGCCAACTCGCGATGCTCGGAGCAAGATGTATAGTTGTTGACGCCTTAAGCGCTTTCAAGAGCGTTTAAGTCCGCGTTACTGTCTTAGCTTTAATAATTGATTTTCCGAAGCTCTGCGTGATATTAGGATTATGCCCGAATTACCTCGTTCTTCTATATGTGTTTGACGTACTTATGATGACATCAAGAGCTTTACGTTTTCTTTATACACATGCAAATACACGTGTGAAAAAGACGCGCAATGAATTTATTAAAGTTGCGGAAAACGTAT
>NW_020212660.1:397696-420756 GCF_003070985.1 Temnothorax curvispinosus
GCGTGATATTAGGATTATGCCCGAATTACCTCGTTCTTCTATATGTGTTTGACGTACTTATGATTACATCAAGAGCTTTACGTTTTCTTTATACACATGCAAATACGCTTGTGAAAAAGACGCGCAATGAATTTATTAAAGTTGCGGAAAACGTATATTATAATACAAACGCGGTTTGTCGACAAAAGATTTCGGCCCTTTGTAACCCTTAAGATATTGGATGTCGACGCTCTTTCGTGGATAACTATATTTGTATATTGTACGGCACGTTCAATTTTCCGCTTGCGAAAACCGGCCGCCCGTGCAGCCATCGATTATTATTACAATTTCTGTAATATCCCGTTTTATTCACGGACGCGTACAAATTATTGTTCTCGAATAGTAATTAACGGTCGTACGGCGGCAATAACGGATAGTAATTCTGGGCGATAATTTGAATTGGATGTAACGTATTATAGCAAAATAATGATTTTATAGCGCTCGCGCGATACGTCGGAGTGGCGGCGATTGTTTCCGATAATCACCGCTCGTAAATATCCGGCTACCTTTTAATGGCTCTGAATAAATTAAACGTTCGTCGACGATATCCTGCTCCTCGACGATGATCGCGATCGAAACGTGTCGAAATATAATAACGAGTGTGATTGTGTGAACTAATTGAACTAATGGGACAGGAATTATCAGATTGTCTCCTTCCACCAACGTCAATGCTGTTTGTATTCTTAAGTTACTCTTTTTTTGTAGCAAAAGCAAATATCGGAACATTTAAGATAATGTCCCGCTTTTAATTAATTTCTTAAATAATATTAATATTTTTTTTTAAATATGAAAATGATATCTCTTTCTGCGTTTTGTGACTAATCTATCTTTAAATTAGAGAGTTGTTTTTTTTAATCACGTAATATAATTAAAAAAAGAATTGGAAATATGATTCAAAATTTATTATACGTCTATATAAATACGTTTTTATACGAAGAAAAGGAATTATTACTGACAAAATTTTACGAAAGAGATATCTCTTTGCAAATAAAAAGCGAACCGAACCTTTAATTAAAGTTACTGAGCTGCAGAAAAGGATTAAGAAAAATCTAGGAATATATTCTCATTTGCATTTGAAGTGAATGGAATAGTTGACGCGCGTGAAATATAATAGACACGACATCCATTAATCGGCATGTCGCGATGCTGCGAAAGGGTTGACTTGCGCAAATTTACAAGCATACGCGCGAAAGTATGAGCGCGGGTAATAAACGCGGGGGCATATATATAGGTATATACGCGAATACGATGCATAAATTTATTATCCCGTCGCCTCGCTTCGCGTTTGTAACAAATTTTCACGGCAAAACCGTGACGAGAGCGAGACATTAATGCAACCACATCGGCGTGTCGAAATATGGATTTCGGCTCATCGCCGGGAAGGCTGACGTTGCTCGAAGTCATCGCGCGCGACTCGCACATCGCCTGTCGAATTTGTCCATATCTCCGGGGGACGCCTACTATAACGCGGCATCGTTAGCCGGCCTCGCCTCCAGTTTATGGACATATTTATGTTTGTTACGAGCCGTACACACAGAATGCGCGTGTGCACCGTGCGTGCATGTGCGGCAATATTAACGATCACCCACGCGGCAAAGCAAACGCGGCGCGGCGCCGCCGCCGCCGCCCGCGCCGCTCCGCGATTAATATCCACGCTTTCTGCTAGAGGCGGCGTTTGGATTTATAGAACGTAATGATATATTTGCCGCGTGCCGTAATTATGTATTACCGCGCTTATACCCCACGTACTCCGCTTCGTAACGCGGGACGCAAATGTAATGCCTCCTCCGGCAGGTCGGTACAATCCATTCGCGTTCACGCCGCGAGGAGAGTAGTGTATTCATCGTTATTGAGTGGATATTTATTACATCGCGCGCACGATGAAAAATTCATCCGACGTTTCAATACAGATGCGCGTTACAAGGCTCTCTGTTCCAGCATCGATCGCACTTTGCAATCGTGTTTATGTGGATTCGTGACGAGAACATTACAACGACAATAAGCGACGTAGCAGTTGATGTTTTCAGGGAAAATTATTTACGTGCGGAATATTTTTGGATGAAATTTATATTAAGTGATCCGAATTTGATGCGTTTGTAATAGAAGTCTACTGATATTTTCTATACAATTTTATAAAAATTTATAATATTTATTGATCAATGTTTATAATTGATATTGATATAATCGATACGGGAAATGAAAGCTTCTGGTTTTACGTTCAATAAAATTGTAATAAGAGTTTTATTCGCAGTAAGAATAAAAATGTTTTTTAAATTTGGTAAATCTATACGCCGGCCACATCAACCTTTTTTATAGAAATATAAAGTTTAGAAGTTGTAAATATCTGATCTTGGCCAGAGGTACTCGCGCTTTTTTCGAAGAACATGACCGTCGCTCACACTCGCGATAAGTCGCGGTAATTGATTGCGAATAAATTGGTAATCCGGCGATAACAGCCACCCTCGCTGATGCCAGGCCACATAATTAATTCTGCGGCGTTATCTTTCTGTTTCAGGTGAGTCGACGCCGTCGAGAAAATGGACGAGCTCTCTCCCCCGGGGCCGTTCAACTCTGAATACGCGTAAATCTTATGTACACGTGTGCAGCTCGGTACGTACTATCGACGCGTATTTCTTTCGGAATACGGGCGCGAACCGACAGTTAAACCATCTGGCAGCGTTTGCTATTCGCAGATCAAGCGAATGAATTTTTCTTGCGAAGGATTACAAGTAAAATTTCTCATCAGGACTCCCCCGCCGCGGAGATATTTTATTCAAATAATTACTTTTTACCTATAAAGCGTTCATTCTAATCAGTGATATAATGTTTGTCTATCTTATTAAGTAATCTAAAGTAGAAGAAAAAAATAGTATTTTCTAATTAATTCTTATTGATAGTTTCGCATCTTGAACTAAAAATTGATTTTTGCTCGCAAAAATGATGACAAATAAAAAATCCAGTTTTTTGTTTTTTAAAAATACATTTTTTTAATAGGTTTTTATATACGCTTTTTAAATTAATGTAGTTCAGTATTTTGCTAATGCTTATAACAGAAAGTTAGAAATGATTAATATTATAATAATCGTAATCTTCTATCTAATTTTTCATTTTAATCTGGAATACATTTAAAAAAATTGTTACTAAGAAATTTTTACTAAACCAAATAATATATATATTTTATTTACTTCTTAATTATAATTATTTCATCAAAAATTTATTTGTTTAACTCTTAAACGAGTTATTAGCTTTTCTATCAATTCACTTTTACCAAATAATATTGCATAATATTTTATAATTATGTCAAACATTAAAATACATGATTCTTGAAATCATATATCATTTCACATAAGAAATGGGCAATAAAAGTATCAAAATTTTAACTGTATTTACAGACACATCTTGTTAAACAAAGCGACACTTAATTTTTATTATAAAACTGATGTTTTTTTTTGCATCTTTATCATATAGTTAGATAGTTTTCGTCAAATTTTAAATTGATATTTTCTGCAATCACGTCTTCACATGCTATTAATTTTATGATCCAATTTATTATAGTCAAATACATATTCTAGCCCAATCTATTCTTACGTGATCTTTGTATTTTCCTATAATTGCAATGGAATAACGAGTCGCTCGACCGTGATAGCTCGCGGTGAATTCCCGTTGGAGACCAACAAATCATGCACCAATCATTTTTGGTAGCACGCTAATTGGACGCCGAGTTCCGTGGCTCGTCCCGTACCGAGTGGGCGAGTTTATCGATAATTCCTCGCAAAATGCTAATTTACTGATAACCGAGCGCAGCCAATTTAGAGACGTGTTCCGTTCTGCTATCGCTCATCCCACATACGCCTGTTATGCCTGTAAAGTGATTCCAAAATCTAGCGTGTACTCGGATATTTGAATATTACCACGATTTGATCTTCCCAATCGATTTTATTCGATCTATATATACCCGCATAATGCAATTATTCAATCATTTATCTAGCCGCGAAATGTTGCTCGCGAAAAAATATCCTATAAATACGCACACATTAAACGTAGAAAATAACAATCAAAATGTACACACGCGTATACATTCGCTGAAAAATGTTACCGCGATCGATTATAAAATTCCTGAATAGATATTCTGAGAAATGTAAAAACATTGTTGGGGAGCTACAAAATATGTACCTAAATATCTTGAAGAATTTATTTTGATATTTAAAGAAAGCCGCGGTATCTTGCAGGTATTTCAAATATTTATATCGACCACTGTATTCGAGACACTGGCCAGCATTGTAAACGTACGGTACACACGGAGACACTCGCGAGAGATCCCTCTAAGAAAAGAGCCGTAGTTCGATATCGGTTGTCACGTTATTCGCAACCCGCCAACCTCAAAAGCGAACAAGGAAACTTCTTGCTCGGCTGCCCCCCTTCCCACTCCATCTCCCTTTGTATTGGATCGCCGTGGTGTCTTGTTTCCCGTTCGCCTGTATATCTGCCTGTATACCGCCGCCGCCGTTGCCTTGTTTTGTACGTTTTCCTTGGAGTCGACAAGCTTGACGCGATCGCAAGCTGGTTCGCCAAGAATTTCCTCGAGGAAATACGCGCGCGTCTGTCGATCGCGCGAACCACTTAACATAGAAGAAGTAGGTCATCGCGATCCTCCTTCACTTCCTTTCGGTCAAGGGCTCTGATAGAACGGAAGATGAGCATTAGTTGCGCTCGCCGGATGTTGGCGATTCAAAGGAAGATCTGATACAATAGCACATCCATAAATGCCAGAATAAAATATCTCAGAAAATAATATCTATAAGAGTAAATAATATTCATCTTATCACAAAAGAATAATAAATAGAGAAATATCGGTGAGATATATAACAATGAGTAATAACAAGTATAGAAACATTATTTTTTCTATATTTGCGCGTCTTTACACCGTTATATCTTCTGTGAAAGATGCCTATACAGAATTAAGAAATATAATTTTAAGAAACTGCACTTAAGGCTATTGTACGTGTCAAGTATTGAAGTCGTTTCAATGATATACGGAGGTATTATTAAAGCTATTTGCATTCTGATTGCGATCCTCCTTCGTTTCCTGTCAGTCAAGAACTCGGAATGGAGGACAATTTGTTAGCTGTATTTGTTGGACAGAGAGTGATACAGATAATTTGGGAAATATATCTCTCGCTAGAATATTCAATATGTTATCGAGATACGCGGAGACCGTGAAACTTCGATGGCTCTTCCCTCTGTCAAGTTTATTTGCGTCTTGCTTGTGTTCTTCGTTTTTTTTTTACCATGGATTCTCGAACAGAAAAGAGTTCATTACTTGCTCGAGGAGAGCTATGTGAGTAATTTTAGAAACATTATCAAGATAACAATATCGAATATTACTCGAGTTTTAATGATCCTGCCGATTATTTGCTCAACTTTCTAATGAAGGCTATTTTTTACCTTATTAATTTCAGAATAATTTTACGATTATGTTCTAGCTGTAAAATTATTATTTAGTTTTATTTTTGTGAATCAGATTTTTTTAAATTATAGTTTGATACAGGCGATTAGATACGTGTTTCTGAAATTAGATACGTGTTTATTATATCTTTTATGTAAAAGCTCGAAACAGTGTTATTCATTACCGCAGTAGAGATTATCGCACACTTCAGGGTCAGATTTTTTCTTCCGTTAAACATCGCGAGAGTCATGCACGCACGACATTCCCGTAGTCTATCTTAACAGCCACGAGAAGCCTTCGCGATAGCATCTGGACATCTTATATTCGTGTTTGCGTAATTACCGCGATTTTAACACGTTCGTGATTCATATCGGACACCACTCGCTTTATTCGCGCACGCTCGCAATAATCCCGCAGAAGCGCGAAGTATACGAAACCCGCGGGATACGACGCTACCCCGAGGGATTACAATTAGCCCGTAAGCTGGTACCTTGGGCGTTTGTAATTAAGTAAATGTGCTAAAGACATTACGATACGCGATGCAATTTCGTGTTTCGCAAGTTTTCGTAATGCGAAGGAGAAGCGTCGGTCGACTATATCAAACGACGAGTTTTCGTTCTCGTTGCTGAATTTTTATCGAAAACGTGGTGTTAAAAATTGCGAATTTCGGAAATGGTTCGGGGAATCGAGCTTTTGGGTCGAAAAAAAAGTGAGAAGTCGACGGATTTTCACATTCTAGTCGCGTGGAAATACGCTGAATATATAATCGTCAACGATGTACATTGCTGATGAACTGACGGATCGACAGTCGGCATTTGACGTTATCTGACCACGTTTACGGAAATAGATATGCCAGATAAATGGCGCAGCTTAATTGGAACGCCGATATGGCGTAATGGCGACGACGACAACGACAAGGGAGAGCGATATAGCGCAGACCTCTTCCTTCGTTTCCGCTTGTATTACGCTTTAAGCCGTGTGTATTGTCCGGATTCGAGATCCTGACAGATTGTACGTGCCGGAAGAACAATGTGGCCGACATGGCCGGGTTGGAAAATTTTCGACGGTCGGGTAACAACGAAGTAACTTCACATCGTCGAAAAGATTCTCGGATGATCAATATTTGCACTCGATAGAGGAATGAAATCGAAAAATATTTTGTTTGTTTCGATCTGGTGCGAAAACGAGACATCTTGTTTGCGTTCTTTCGCGTTCGCGAAGAAAACATCTCCCGTTTCTACGATGTTTTTCGCAGGTCACGCTCGACAACCACATCGCGAACTGGTTTTCCATTTTAATTAAATTTTAGTAAAGGATACAATTTAAAAAGTAATTTATTATTTCGACTACCGGAAATATTTTTCGCGATAATACCGCCGGGCGCGCGGCGCAGTCTTTGCCGATTAAATGAACTGCTGCGCGACAGAGCGGCCCGTACTTCCGGTCAAGGGAAACAAATATCGCGCGCCACAACGTCGCTTGCAGCGCGAAACGTTAATAACCGGGAGTGATGTATGGCCGAAAAGTTTATATTCTGGCCAGACGCGGGGGTATTATGATAGATTACGCAACATTCCGCGCGGAGGGTGCTCAACGAAGTTAACAAGTTGATTAGTCGGCGTGGCGACGATTTAAATAACGTTACGTCGTTCCGCCACGCCGGCAGCGTAGCGGCGCGGCAGTCTTCCGGGGTCGACACGAGGATAAATATCCGCCTAAAAGATCGTAAACAGTGTAATTTACGAAGACGTTAATTTCGAAACTGCATTTTACGCCGAGACTCGAATGTCAATGACACAGGAAAGCCGATCTTCCGAATTTTATTTTGGGCCGATAGCATGGCACGGAAAAATCGAAATCCAGAGCGTTTTGTATAATAGATATCTCGTTGAATTAATATTTGAAGGTTTAAATATTTAAATATTTTTCATTTTACTATTTTATGCATAAACTATATACCAAAAAGTGCAGATATTTCGAATATTAAAAAGATCCTAGTTTTTAGGACAGTCTGCTCAGTTAATTAATCGTCTGGCAGATGTCTTCAAATAATTAAAGATTCTTAAAGGTTTGCGAGCCATAAGAACTTTTCTTTGGAGAATAGCCAATTACACTTGCATAATCTTGGCTAATGCATTTGGAAAAGACGTGTAACTAATTATCATATTAAGACCTTATTAAATCTTTATATTACCTGCACGTAGTGCAAATTTGCTAACAATAAGATATTTTTGTGAAAAACTGCTTTTTATTTAACTATTAATTTTTATTGTTAAAATTATTGTCGCAGATAATTAGAATAATAATATTAATTTTCATCTCTATATGATTCTCCAGTGATCCATAACAACTATACGATAATCTCTTCGCAATCAATTATATTATTTATTCATTGCATTCGATACACATTATTCACTCGAATTTTTAAGCGTTATCTCCAAGAGACAAAGGTACTAGCCATAAAATATGCAAATACAGAACAATGAGCCGTTTGCATTAATCATAAAAGTAGTTACGATAACAATACGTACAATAAATAACTAAATAAACGAAATGAACAGCGATGTTAAACGTCGGTTATAAATTCAGCGATAATTTTCTCGAAATATATATATACAACCATAAATTTTCCTGCTTTTCATCGATAATAAAAATAGCGCGAACTTTTCGAAGTAAAATATTCTTGTTAGATTCGCGATTACGTCCGTGGCGCAGAGAATGTTTCTTTAAACCACGGTTTCTACGCTACGAGAAACTACAGCCGTCAAATAACGCGAAACTGCAGGCAAATAATACGAAAGTGTGTATCGCGGTGCAGTTTCACGGAACCCATTGGCGAATTTCGCGGCGCGGCGAATTATTACGACGGCGGTGGCCATTCAAAAGCGGGATATGCAAAGCGGAAACTTAACAGTGCTTGCTACCCGCGTGAGCTCGGAACTTTTACTTCGCTCTCCTCGGAGGTTTTCCCGCTCGCCTTCCTCGTCTCTCCCCTCGTTCTTCGATTTGCAACTTCATTAGCCGAGACGGCAATCTTCAGACCGACCTATCCTTATGGAAAAACTACGTCGCCGTAGTCGCTATCGTCCTTTTGCAATTTTTCGATTAAACTTATTGTTGGTTGTTACTTTATATAACGGACATGAAGAAAAATAATGCGAGCGCTATCGTCGATCATTTAAGCAGCGATTGTGTCGCGACATCGTAGGGATTAACACGCTTTTAAAGAGGGATCCGCTGTTATCGCGCGCGTTACGCGAGCCACTACTTCGTTACATGATGCCACGTCGAAAGAACGATAGTGTCATTTTATGCTCCATCAAACGAAGATCGATACTGTAGATAGCTTCTAGTGGATTCATCTTGATGATGCAAACGGTTCAGAAGGGTGTTCTACATTCGATGTAACTTGCTTCAACTCGCTAACTTTGACGTAACGTGTAATGTAACTTGCAGCTTCATCATATTTCTACATATGTAAAATAAGTTCTCGATTTTAGTTACTCTAATTTATATCTGCGATTTATATTTCGACCGGCATAAGATTTACGTTATCTCGTAACGTAAACTTATAAAATATTACATTCCTCGTAAAATATTAACTCAAATTTAAACTAACAAATATCGGGATAGCTCTGTCCGTTTACTAGAACCTATGCATTATGTTTAATTATGTAGTTTTAAATATTTATTGGTAAAATCAACGCAGCTTTGGGAGCTGTAAATTTCGATTTATATGGCTTGCAAATCGAAAAACTTACGTCATTCCGCCGCTTTTTCCTTCGCAAACAACGTGGAAATGTCATCTGGCGACTATACGCCTAGCATTTGCGGGGCAAAAGCTGGCGAACGTTGAAGACTCCCAGCAAAAAGCTTCATCGGGAAAGCCATCTCGTCAAAGACTTCTTTCCTACTGCAGCCCTTTGCCACACGCCCACAAACAAATACATACGTGTAGACGAACGGTACGTCCGAAGCTCGATCGATCTTCCTAGGAACAGAAATCCCTCTCGAGAGATCGCGTAACGCTTATCCTGAGTATACATATGTGAGCTCATTTCCATTGAGCAAAGTTGAGGAGTGATGCTGGGAAACGTGCTATATAAGCATTGAGCAAAAGATGGCTCGGGAAATTCGAGTCCAGGACATCTGATAACTCTCTTATTCATTAAAATCACATTTAAAGTCCCGATAAAAAATTCTCTTTAAGATTATTTTATAACGAGAAAGCATATTAAAGTAGATGATGAAAAGTTTTAATGTTTAAGAGACTTATTTTTGAATTTTTATCAACAAATCTTTCCTTCAAATTTGGCTGATTAAGAACATATAAATGTTTTACTTAAGTAAAACATAAGATAGTCAATTGACTATCTTTAATTGTTTTAAAATGTTATTTAATTCTTTTGCTTTTATTATTGATATATATTGTTATATAATTAAATTTGATTTAATGTCTTGTTTTTCAACGTACTTACACATTATCTGTACTAAAATATTAGAATTTTAGTACATTTTTCCACATGCAGACTGCTAATAACATTTTAAAATGGTACTGATTTTTAAATTAATATTAATATTTAAAATTTTTTAAATAATGCATTGTTCACTTCTTTTGTTAATCCACTTTTTAATTCAATTATATAAAATATTTTTTTATTAAAAGATATAATACATACGAAAAAAGCATTTAATTAAATTATCTTGAAACGATAATATTAATATTTCTGTAAATTTTACTCGTGATGCTCCTGTTATTGAGTTATATTTCTATTTGGAGAACTCAAGTATTATCTTTTTTTTTCGCAGAGTTGCCGAAAGCAAATCCGCCTCCAAGGCTTTTTAGTCACCTTGCTTGCATATTTACGCTCTAATCCACATGCGCTCTAATTAAATAACCCGCAGACCGCAGGTGATATTTAATTAGAGCCGCAGTAGTTATTTTAGTCATGATATTATTCCAGCGAAAAAAGGGGTCGGCGATTTCTTTTGTGCGTTTTAGCCGACGGAGGAAGTTTAGTTTCTGGCAAAACGAGGAAAAAATACTATTTACTGGACAAAGTAAAGGTATATGAAAATATGTGCGTAATGCGGCAGCTAATTTCGACCTCAAGGTATCGCAGTTACTCTTATTATTCCGCTAACTGGAGCAGGGAGATGTGACTATAATGAAATCCATAAAGGACTACATCATTCCAAATTATTTTACCGTCACTTTGTTGGTACGACTCTTCATAACACGCCTGTTTCAACATTGATTTCTTACTATTGTTATTTTTCCACAATCTCCTGTTCCACCAATATATAAACTCAATATATTGTATACCTATTACTTTGACTTTGCCTAATTAGGCCAACACAGCTTATTTGCAAGAATTTATTGTACTTTTGTATTTAATATCTAATTGTATAGAGTAAGCTTTACAAATCTTTTCATTTCATTGATTTGTAGAAACAAAATTTTTTGATTATTTGTTCTACGATTTTGCAAGATTTAAAAATGTACCATTATTTATTTTTTAGAAATTTAATTACCTAATACAATTCAAAATGTCATTTTTCTTTAAAATAATCTTTATACATATACATATATAATATAAATATGTAGTACATGTATATGTGTATATAATAATAAAATTACAAAGATAATTAAAATAATGTAAAAAAATAATTTATTATATATATTGTATAACATATTATATATATGTTATATATATAACATGTCATTTATGTGTATTTTTTTTACATTATTTTAATTATTTTTGTAAATTTTTGTATAATTTTTTAATTTAATCGATTTCTCTTAAAACTGTTTAGTATGCATTTAGTATTATCTATTTATGTAGATGAGACAATGTGAGACGCTATTGTTGACATATAGTTTATTTCAACAAAGCAACCTACGGTAATAATTTGGAAATTATCAGAAATAATTCGCCTGACGGAGCACGCGCGCGCCATCGTTTCCCGGTTTCATTCACTCAACTTTCCGCGGGATATTATTGTAATCCTTTGTCATTGACGCAGGAACTTTACGGTTCCGGTTTTTCAGACTACGGATTCGCACAATGCTCTGACCCATTAAAATATGCAGCAAACTTTCTGTACAAAGTGTGACGGATAAAGTTCATTGTGCCATTTCCAAATTCGATACGTGTGATACGTACTCTTCTAAATAGTGAGTGTATGTGCGCGCGCGCGCATGCACGTTGTAATTAAATATTACAATAGATATACTATACTAGACAAAAATATGCTATATAATTTGAAATTAAAAGAAAAATTGTACGATATTGGAGCTTTTTTGTGAATTATTTTTTAGCAGTTATGCTATCGAGTTCAACATTCGAAAAATTTGTATCGAAATAAAATTGATCTGATATTTAACAAAATAGAATTTTTATTTTGAACAAATTTACACTGCTATTTTAAATGAAATAAAATAATGTTTAATGTACTAAAATATATTCCATTAGTGTCATATGAACTATTTTATTTTATGGATAAAGCAGCGTTAACAATTGTTAGCATTCGAAATCTTGCTTGCGATAGGGGATTAATCATAATTTGAATGGAAAATGCTGTATTGGCAGAAATCACATTGACGTAATTTCAATCGTATTCCATAAAGCCTCGATTATTCAAAGCATTTATCGGATATAACTTCTAAGAAGCCTAATATTCGTGTGCCATTATGCAAGATGGAACGTAAGAAAGTATTGAAATGTATTCTAACAAAACATCTGTATAATTCTATGTAATGTTGTATTTATACATTATTTACACATGTTTTTGTAAATGATAGTGCAATAGATATTTAAAAAAAGGTAGAAGCAAGATGCAAATTTAAGAATAATGACAAAAAATAAGATCAAGATCCCATACATATTTGATACAAGTATAGCAAATTAGTTAGCAGAACCCAAGTTTATTTTTTATTTATATCATATAATTTAGAAAGAATTATGTAATAGATATCTTTTTCAAACAGTGTGAATTATTTTTCAGTCAGGAAAGGATAAATTAGGAATAAGAACATAATTTTACTAACGATATTACATTTTTATATTATGGATACGCATGTAAAAAGAATAATCTATTTTTATTTGAGATAATGGAGATGTAATAGTTAGCGCAAAATAAAATACATAAGATCGACATGGAACAAGATAAATTGCAAGGTTCTTGTTACAGAGAAACAGAGAAAGGTGGACGAGCTGCAAAAAACGAATCGTTTCTCATTATTATTCTTATCTTTCTTGCAGCATGTGGCACGTGTTCGTGATCGCATTATTGAATTCTCTCCGTCGCATTTTTCGTGCCGGATTCACAATTAAATGCACAGCGATAAATCGCTCGGAAATGATTATAAATTATATATATCGTTGCACAGTATAAACGCGCGTAACGCGTCTCTTATCGGAGATGTAGAGAGAAAACCGAGAATTTTTCTCCAATAAGAATCCGGCGAACCTATTTTGCATGCGTATATATATTCAGCACGTTCGTACACGTGTGTACGTGTGAAGAGCGGGTGTGTACGGCCGAAAACCGATTTGCCAGTCCTTTACGAGACGGGGCGAATTCAGGATCGTGCAAACACACCGAGATCAAATGCAGACATCTTGTCCCTGGAAATTCTCCGGCATTGGCCAACCTTTGAAAATTTCAGTGCACGCACAATTACGCGCGTTAATGTCTTATAACTTAATTTTCGTTTTTCTCGGAGGAAAAGAATAGATAAAATATTAGGTATAATAACATAGTAAATCGCGGTTTTTCGTCATTTAGATTTATCAGCTTATTAGGATAATCTTTCCCCGTTTAGGTTGATTGTTTTCGTTTTTAATGCAATTTCAGTTTCAGGCAATGCAATATTTTATTTCCACCAGTTGTGAGAGGAAAATTGCAAATAAAAGAATCGAATTTCAAGAATTATTTGACGATATTTTATTCGATATCGCGGTTGTTGGTATTATTTACAGTACAAAACAAAATTTACGGTACAAAAATATTGAAAGAGAAATTGTTTCGAAATTTATAGAGAACGATAGAGATATTATTATATAATATCTTAATCAATCAATTATTGCTTTTAGATTCGAAGTGCCTAATATGCCTGCAGAAAAATCAGCGCGACATCGCCGGCAAAGGATTAAACTTTAAATGCACGCGATATATTTTTCAAATGGCGTAACAATGGCCACCGTTTATTTAACATCACTGCTAATTCCGATCTCGATAAATTCACGTCCGCCCGTCGCGCTAAATTCATTATTGTTTTCCGGTGTCAATGTGGCGGTATGAGAGCGATATTAATTTTTGCGCATCGTATCCCCCGTATAAATTAGCCGATGCCCGTGCGCGCGCTCCAATTAATCGCATATTGACAACGACTGGAGGTGCACGCGTTCCTGCAATGACGAAGGTTTATTGAAACGTGCGCGTGCAAGTAATCGAGCGTGCCGAGTACGATTAAGCGATGTAAAAACGCACTGTTACATTTTCCGAAACGGAACACCGGCGCGCCTCGCCTCGCCTCGCCTCGCCTCTCCTCTCCTCTTCTCGCCTCACATACACGCGTTACAGTTTTAATTATAGCCAACGCGTTCTTCCGGTGGAACGGCTCTATACTCACGGTCAATCAACGGCCGATTCGATTACGTCGATAATCGAATTGTTCTGTCCGTTGGAACAATTTTTTTCACCGACCTCTCGTCCGCTCCCATCCCAGATAACGTATATATACGACGAGAATAAGAGCTCTGTTAATGTGTGCACTTTGGTCTGTGGAAACTCTTATAATTTTTATTTATACTTTATTATATAGCTTAATTTAATTTACTTATTTTGAAACCCAAAAATACAAACGATTAATTAGATTACTTTGCGATAGGGAATAACAGAAACAATTTGAGTAACCGTTTGGAAGTGTCAATTAATAACCCGATTTTTCAGGCAACATTTCACCATTCGTGTAAAGTACTCCGTCAATTAAAAACAGAATATGATACCCGCAAAATTTGACAGAGTTAGATCAAACTTTTTTTTATTTTTAAAGAACGTCGAAGTATTTGTAAAATTTATGAAGAAGTCTGGCGCAAATATGCAATTTTTAAAGTTTACTTCAAATATGAAAACGTATCTTGAATAAATTTTATTTTAGAAGAATTTGCTCAATTTTCTTGGAAATTACATTGCACATTTGACATTTGCTTGCATCAGAAAAATCGATAGAAAAAAGGGACGCACACTTTTGGACACTTATTCTTATAATTATTTTCGACATTTTGCGAAAGAAAAATATCATTTTGCGATGATTTGTCTATTGGACAAGCGTCATGAGAAAAGAAACACGGGGGCTGGAAATTCGCCCACGTGCGAATATAACCGCGATGGGTCGTGCTGTCGCGAATGTTCCCGTTGAAATTTGTCATCGTCGTATTTCGACACTGTTGTCGATAGCACATAGAGCTCTCTCTCTCTTTCTCTCTCTCTCTCCTCTCTCTCTCTCTCTCTCTCTCTCTCTCCTTCCTCCCTCCCTCCCTCCCTCTCTCCCTCTAGCGGTTTGGATTTTTTTGCTTCGGAGAAGAGGTCAGAATCGCGACTGGGGCGTGCACGGCTACTTATCTCGATGGTAAGCGAGTGGTAAGTGCAGAGCACCTTGGTGTACTCGGAGTAAAGAGTAAAGAGCCTTTGAAAGTAGCTAGGTACGCGTGGTAGGTAGTCGTCGTCGACGTCGTTGTCGTCAGCCGCAAACTCGATGCAGCAGGGTAAACCGAGACCCTCGTAAATCATCGTTTGTATTCCGCGTCGGTGCATCGTGAATCAAACTCACTCAGGGAATCCCCGAGGTCGAAACGACGACGACGACGACGACGAAGAAGCTCGTTCTCTTTCAACGTTTTCTCGCCTACCCACCCTCTGCCGGCGCTCGTCGTTTTTCTTTGATTAATCGACTTAGTTTCTTAATTTTTTCGGGATTTTCATCGAAAGTTTATATATAGATGCCGCTTGAAACTTTTAATTCAAGGTATTATGTATCTGTATAGTGAGACATCTGCATTTTTTGTAAACATGAACTTTTACAGTGTTTAACATGCAATATAGTGAAAATTACATGAAAATAGGAAATTAACGCGAACTTTGCTTTTAACATATCGAAAAAAAATAATTCTAACTTAATTGTTTTCAAATAACGGTTTTTAAAAGGAACATTGCGAGTTTTATTAAAAATTTTGGATATTACGTACGTTATTAAAGATGAAGAAAAAAATGTAAATTTTTTAAATATAAATTTTAATTATCCAGATTAAAAATTGCGTGATTATGCAATTAATGTGATGCATATAAATTTTATTTATGAATAAGAAACAGTCATTGAAAAATCTGATTCAATCATTGTTTTTTTTTGCAGAATGCATTTCCGTAATTCGCGTAATTAAACTTTCACAGCATCGTGTGTTTTTTTTAATTTATACTACAGATAAAATAACTGCAACGGTCGTTTTGTCTGAGTAGTGAATTTTAATGTTTTCACATACAACATCCAGTAAGAACAGATTACTCGTAGTTAATAATTACATTGCAGCAATTTTTATTACGGTTGAAAAAAATATCGGTTACATACACTTTTCATTATTATAAATAATGTAATTCACAGAATTAAATTATAGGAAATAAATAGAGGAACAATTTGAGTAACCGTTTGAAAGCGTCAATTAATAACCGGATTTTTTTAAATTTCTACAAGAAAGAGAGGATTGATTCACATTTAATTCATATCAGATATATTTTATGCTTCGTACTTTAAAACTTGTAGTTGTGTTATTTTATTTTTCTTATAAATATGAGATTATACTTATGAAGAATCGGTTCTGATAATAATTAATAATAAAGTTTTTCATGCGATAGGGAAAATATACAGTGAGAAAGAGAGGGATTCGGCCGGAACAACCGCAAATGCCAAACTACAGTAACTACTTGAGAGTATACCTTGTTTCGCATTGTTAAATGCTTCGCATCGTTAAGCTGCATCGTGTAAAGCGTGCATAGACGCGATAAGGACGACTGACTATTTTATAATTTGCGTCTTGTGTCGCATTGTTAAATAAATTCAACCTACGGTAAAGCGTGCAGCAATGCGATAAGGACATCAGTATACGGTGGATTCTTGGAGAAATATACGCCAAACGCTGTATATCTCAGGATTTATTTTACGTCGAGAGCGTGAGATAACGTACTACGTACCTTTTATTCGCGGAAATAAATTATATCTTTTTATATATTATACGGGGACAATTCCAGCACGTGAAAAATTCGTGAGCTTATTAAGTGCATTTAATGAAGCGACGCAGAAATAAAAATAAAAATAACGCAAACAAACTTACTTTGGAAAAAAGTGGCTTAGCTTGGCAACAAACAAATGCGATTGTTTTTTTTTAATTCAGCGCCTGAAAAATTAAATTTGTCTATTAGATCTAATTATTTCAGAGAGAAATCATCAAGTAATGTTAATAGGGACGTTAACAGTTTTTAGCATATACAGAATCAAAGTTGAGATTTAGCACGTTCACAATCGTATCTGTATTGGAAATGTACATGTAAATGTAGGTTCTTTATGCTAACATCGGTAACTGTCGTTGAGGACGTTGCAAACTCCTGAAATCCGCCTCTTTGATACGCGTTTTCACGTAAGAGCGCTTGAGCGTCGGACGGCGCGCTGTCAGGTCGAGGATCAATCTTTCTCGGCCCTCGGCGTCTGCTCGTTGAAGTTGTCGGGCAACGACTGGCAGTTAATTTACGATGCTGGCCAAGGAAGTTGGTCCTTCTGGTCTTATCAGCGCAGCGGCCGTCGCGCGCGCAATGCAGACTCCCGCGGCGATCGAAGAAAGGCTCCTGCGGATACGGCTTTAACCCGCGGTAAACCTTTGCTCGTAACCGTGCTACCCTTTCATCCCTTTGTTACCCTTTGGCTTGTCTCTGCGTCTTACGCTTTTGCGGTTCCGCATCGCTGCTTCTATCTAGAGACCGGTTTAGTTTCAGCGAGTTCAAATCTTTGTTTATTGAACCAATGTTTCCTCGAAATGATCAAAAGTGAACTTTTCTATTTATATATCTTCTGAATAACGAAAATACTGTTTATATAAACTATAGTGTAATTTTGTCATTGATTATGAAGGTATTTTTCTTAATGTTATTAGAACGACAAACATAAATTTTTTAATGAACATTTTTTAATTAATTATTTTGGTACAAAATACAGTAATGCTTTTATTTAATAAATTTTCTTTTATCATTGTTACTTTATGATGCTATTTAAGTGATTGTCTCTTCTTATTTTAATACGAATATTTTAATAGGTTTATATACATCATTTAGAGTAAATTTTTTGTATAATGTACAGCTTTCGGTACATATCGCCTAAGCTCCGAAATGATTAGCGTAAAATACATTTTTCTACATTTTATAACATTGAAAATTGAATATGAGATAATATCAGACTGACTCTTTCTGCTTTTCTATCTTCTCTCTATTTTGCTTGCACCGTCAATGTTGCCGGAAGATATTCGAACTGACGCATGCTCGAGCATTTCGAATGTACACGAAAGAGCATATTTATATCGAAAAAGATGCTCTTTCTTTTCGTCTTGCTTTGTGAAGGCTCGCGTGAGCATTTTTTTTTTTTTCGTCCTTGCTCGATGTCGGTGGACCAGATATTGATCGATGTGTTAATTGAATTGCCTTAACGAGGCAAGGACTTTCTTTATTGTAACGTTTTGTGCCCGAAAGTAGAGGGTAAACATCGATTTTTAGCCGGAGAACAATCGTATATATACGCCGCATATGTGTAGTCGTATAGGTTTAACATACAAATTGTTTAATAGCTTAATTATGCGCGCGAGAAATGAAAGAACGAGAAGGCAAAGGAGGAGGAAGAGGGATACAGGCGTTTACGTAACGCCCTTAATTTATAAATTCAGCGGCACCACTATCGCGAGTGAGACTCGCATTATTGTCGGCCAGGAATTAAAAGTCCGGGGCTGGCTCGCCATTGCAGCTGAATTTACATCTCCCAATGGATATGATAGCGTCGTGAGCGCGCACGCGAAACAACGAAAAAGTCCAATGCGGCCCGACGTTGAGAGCCAACGAAACCCTTCGCGTTTTTCCCCAGTTCCAGCCCAGTCTCGCCGTCGACAACGGGTTTGCTCCTTTTAATCGCACTTTGTTGCCTTTCTCTGTTATTTCTTATCTCGTATACTTGTCTCATTTTGAGTAGAGAAAGTGTGAAAATGTGTCGACGAAAAGAACACACCTAACAAGTCGAGTCTTCTTCGATGCTTCTAGGATCGATAAATATTTGCGCTTCACCTCCTCTCTTCATGTTAGGAAAGAATAATTTTTGTCGGTGCACTTGCATGCTCCATGGATCGTTTCTTCAAAGCGGCGCAGCAGTTTCTCGAGAGTTATCCCAAGTGAAAAACTGACGAGTATTCGTCCGACGCGAAATTGCGATTTAAAACGTTCGAAAAGACGCCTTTGAAAAGCTGCGTGAAACGGGAAAAAATTTAACCGGTGAAAATTAAGGACGAGGCGCACGCACACGAGCGATCTTATATTTTTTTCAGATTTCTTTTTACGCGCGATAGTTTTCGAGTGAGGATGCAACGACGAGTTTTTCCCTTGCTGTGGAAATCGAGCGAGATTACCGCAGACAGACTGGCGGTTGTAATATCTTTCTTTTTTTTTTAATCTCTCTACCTCAGTTCGAGAGATTCAATTTTATTACGACGGATGTACGTTGGAAAACTAACTTTGCTGCGGTCAAACTTTTTTGCACTTGTGGCGATCAGCTTTTCACTCATTCTGCGCGAATTAAGTCGGATTCGTTGTGCTTATATTTAGTGAATATTTGACGGTGCAATTGTCATAAAAGTGATATAATTATCGTGCAAAATATCATATTGCAGTTAAAAATATAACTTAAGGATTTATAAAATGTAAATGTGACATTTAAAACGACTAGAAAATGTACTTAAAACTTTGATATATGTCATTAGATAGAAAAAAAGTGGAAATTCGGGTCAGATTTAAGAAAATAGACATGTTCTGAAAACTCCAAAATAGAGGAATTCTATTATACAATAATTAAGTGAAGTTATTTTCATTGCATTCAGACGATTAGATTATCGTCGGTCATTATTATTATTAGTCTTTGATTTACGACCTTTCGATTATTTTACATCCTCTACCTTAATTTACAGTAACTACACGCTGATATAATCTATGATATAGCATTACAGGACCGATTTATAATTACATTACAAAATTGCGTGCATTGACCTCCCGTCGGGTCGTAATAAGAAATTAATTTCCGAACGAGTCGGAGGACGCTTGCCCTCGGGGCGGCATTGTTCTGTAATAACTTCTAATAATTTTCTGCCGTTACGTGAAGTCGTCGATACTATTACTCGGCGCAGTCGTTAACGGTGGTTATCGCGGTTCCCGCGTTCGTACAGACTGTCCCAGAAGTCTCGGGATATGCCTAAATCGCGGACGATGGGAGCTATAACAGAAGGAAGAATGTGTGCGTCAGCATTTGCAGAGTTATTTGATATCGTTGAAATTTTAAACATTTTAATATAGCTTCGAAATTCGCAAATCAAAGGCGATCAAACTAGCTTTGATTTGTGTGAGTGGCTTTAACTGGACTTTCTTTAATCTTTATAATAGCGTTCGCGATTGAAGCGGATTCGAATCGCTCCGAGAGTGGTTAAACCCAATTTTCATGAATTCGTGTTCAAAGTGGAAATGTATTTGTATACCTATATGCGAGAAGTTCAGGCAGAACTATGTTCCCATTAATCGCTCTCAGAGCGATTTAAATTCTCTTAGTGGAAAATGCTACAAGCTCTTCTAGCTCACTACATATATAAGATGATTTTGATTTGACAACTGTCACGCGAGTAATTTAATTTCTTTTAATTTTTAATTTTATTATTAATCGCTTTGCACGCAATTGCTTTGCTCAATATATTGCATTCTTGTGTTCTTCATCATTCATATATCTAACATTTGCTATTGGTAAATGTATCAATTATCAAAAAAGTTGATTAACAAATATTTAATATAACACAGTTTAATGTATAAAACGATAAATATAACGTGTTTTATATTCTATTTTTGCTATGGAACAAACAATAAGTTTGAATTCATTAGAGTCCGTTAGAACAATAATTCTGGGATACTTAGATATAATCGTGGCTTTCTCCAATGTTTGCATGCGACTACATGGAAATATTCTCATATTTATGGATATACGAGTATGATAGTAATATCTTTTTATATGATTTTATCTTACAATTTTTATTCGGTGCACACGGTTGAACAAAATGGAAAATGCGCAACATAACGAGCGTATTTTTCTTCCGTTAATATGCAACAACAGGTATACTCCGTCGCATCTTCGGTCCGGTACTTTTTCTTCATCCGAGCGCAACGCATCTGCGCTCAGTAAATTTCATTTGCGTGCCGTTAAAATGAGAACCGAACTCACTCTCTCTCTCTTTCTCTCTCTGCATGCTCCGTGAAATTGCGCACAGAGTATAAGCGCATTCGAAAATCGACTCGTTTATTCGCGCATTCAGATTAATTGGATTCACCTTTGACTGACTTCCGAGTTCCAGCGGTTGCGCACCGCTAATGAAATGCATTCGGTTCGGTATTTATCTCTTTTTCATAATACCCAGACGCGGCCGAATCGAGTTTAATTGGCATTCGCGAAATAGCGGAAACACCCGGGCCGCGACGGAAATTTTGCGTTATACCGAGACGACGATGGGGAATGTAAAGCGCGACGACTTCGAAGACACTTCCGGTGCATTCTCGCTCTTACGATCCTTTTTTAGCGCCGTTCCCTTAATAGCGCAACGGAGACGAAGTCACAACGTTACGTCGCGCCGGTAAAAACCTCCTTGAGAACAATCAAGCGAATAGGCGAGAAGAAGGGCGAATGAGCGCGAACGAAGAAAACGACCGAGTCGCGAAGGCCACGTCTCTCTCACATCCACTTTTCTGCCGCTTATCCATATTTCCGTTGATCCACCGAGAGCGAACTTTTTATTCCTCGCCTCGTCCTCGGAGATCGTCTCTTCTTTGAAATACTCGCCCCGGGGAGCGCGCGAGCTACCCCATCATCCTCCGCCGACCACACCCTTTCGCGTCCTTTTTTTCCACCCGTCACGACCGTAGTGTTTTACAAGGAAGTGCACTTCGTGCCTCGACTTCTGTCCCGGACTCTCGAGGGACGACGCGGACTTGCGTCGATTACGACGAAGCCGACAACGACCGGCAACGACGTCACGGGCAGCGAGAGCGAGATGTGAAAATTTCCCACCGTGTCGAAACGAAATGACGTTATTGCCGCGAATTTTGTTGTCGAACTAAGTACAATATTGGCACTTCGTGACCTATCCACGTTCTCATCGGCCAACACATCCGCGTCGTTTCGATATTCATCGGCAATTTTCGTTCGTTACTTCGTAACTCATTATTGTCGATCATGTTGAAAATGGTCTGCTATTCTTCGTGGATTATTCGTATCATCTTGTTAAGATCATTTACGGTAATTATTCGTGGACCATCTCGATGTTTTCTTGTCAAGGATAATTCATGATTCTTTATTCATCATCTGATCTCAATTTTCTCGATATAGTTTATTATCACCATCATATTTGGAATTTAAATTATCGGATCTTATCAAGAAATGCGCGATTTTCTATTCGATAGTTTTCTAAAAAATGATTTTAGTTTTTTTATCTAAAACATATTATCATGATTTTTAAATTTTTTCTTTGAGATTGTATAATTTTTTGTAGTTTATTACGAATTATTATTATACGAAATTATTATATTATTTATAATTTTTTATATATCGCTAAGATCTATATTCGTAAGGTTTTTTTCTAATTAAATTGAGGATTAAATTGTCTATTATTTATTTTTTTCATGATCTTATTAGAGATCAATAATTGTCTCATTATTTACGGAGATAATCGAGGTTCTCGTGGATAATCTTCGAGAGAACCACTTAGGATATATTGATTGATATATTGGATGATTCATTATCGATTTCGTCCATAGTCTATATACTGTTTGAAGATTTTGGACTGATCTCGAATCCATTTAAAACGCTTGGCGATTCACAGCGGGACTCGAGTATGCGCTTCGATTTTTCCGCTTACTTCGTCGATTTTTTTTGTAAAGGAATTGGCGCGGCGCTATTTGCATATGTAAATTCGATCTCCCGCGAGTTAACGCACGGGAAAGTTTCGTTTGCATAAATAACGTAGACAATTCGCAATACCGAGTCTATTGCGACCGATCGACTTCGCAAGATCTCTGCAGGAAATCTCACGGTAATTGGAGTCTGAGAAGTCTATCGGTTCTCCGACACATCGAGCTTGAACTGTTAGTCTTCTGGGCTTTAAACGAAAATCACTGGTAAGACATATTACAGTGGTAAGATACGGATTAATTGTAAAATCGGATGTTTTGCAAATTGACGTACAAA
>NW_020212660.1:420856-437088 GCF_003070985.1 Temnothorax curvispinosus
ATAAATTAATTATATAATAGGATAAAAAAATTTATTAGAAATAATTAATAAGTTTTTATAGTGTCTAAGTTTGAGAGAGAGAGAGAGAGAGGGAGGGAGGGAGAGAGAGAGAGAGAGAGAGAGAGAGAGAGAGAGAGAGAGAGAGAGAGAGAGAGAGAGAGAGATGATACAACTTGAAAATTTTAGCGTGCTTAATTCCAAACAAAAAATTTTGAAATTTGTATCGCACGTTTAGAGATATTCGTAATTTAATAGAATTTAGAAGATAAAACGTTTAATTTCGCTAAGTACTAAAAAATGTGAGAAGTTCGCAGAAATCTTAAACGAAATAGTTATGTGATAACCGATGAGAGAAATGAAGTAAGTAATGATCGCTGAACACCGTAATACCAGCTGAAACATTAACGAGGGGAATGACGATGGTAACAAGTTAACGACGCCGGTAAGGAAAATGACGCCGCGCGCCGGGCAATGATAATGAGAGTATATATATAGGTACGGCGGATAATGACATCATAAGATTCGCTTTAGTGTTGCGCTACTTTCGTCGCCGCTGGTTACTGACTCACGTTAGTAAGTCGTTTTATTCGCGCCGCCCCACGCGCTTTTGTATACGCGTATAATAGACGGAGGTTAAAATTTTCTATTTTTTTTTATTTCACTTTTTTGTGCGGTACACGTGACGATGGAGGGTGAAAGATCCGGGGAGAGTATGTAGTTTCGTGTATAACGGTCGCGACTACGCGAAAATTCATAAAGACGAGGGCGAAGTTACTGCACCGGAGGGGGAAGAGAAACTTCCGTTTAACACTATTCCTACCCCCGGCGGCAGTCAGCCAGCCGACGAGACTTAAGCGCGGATTTCGGACGGAAAGCCGCAAGTGATATTTGCATATCTTAGCCGCGAATAAGAACGATACGGAATGCCGCGTTATATGTGCAAATGCAGAAGGATAAGCCGCTGCCGTGCTCCATTTGAATATTCTCTAAGGAGGATAGGTCCGCGCAATTGTCTTAACCCCTACGTCTCTGGTATTAGTTTTACGAAGGGCAATCGATTCCTCGAAAAACAACCCGCTAGTCGGGAGTTTTATTCAAACCTCTATTAGTTTTCTCTCGACTAATGTAGTACACGAGATCATTGTTCGAAAAGCGAAATAAGTTAATTTCTGCATTTAATGTGTATATTAAAAAATATATGTTTATTAACTTTAGCAATACAGCCAGAAAGTGGACTTGGTTTACATCAATCCTTAATCACTCATACTTGCATTCAATCCACGCATACACAAATATCCAAAATCCTATCCAAAATCCTATTATAAATTATACCATTATATCTTATTGCACTATCTTCTATCCTCACAGCCTATCTCACAGCCTAATGACATTCTATATCTATCTTCTTTTTCTTTCGCATTCCTTTCCCTAACGACTTTCAACAATACCTTCGCTTTGGTGGTGTCCAATTTATCATTCCAAAGTTTTTCCAACCTTTCTTTACTATCCTTTCCTAATACTGTAAACCATTCCTTTGTCTTAACGCAATCTTCAACATAGTGGTTCATATTATCTTTGCCTTCATTACAAAAAATACACATTTGTTTCTCTTCATCTAGCCAATATCTGTTACCTGATTCTAAGTTCCCGCATCTTAAATTTAACAACGCTCTGATACTATCCCCGAGACCCTGCCTGTCTAAATTATCCAACTTTAAGTAACTTGGGCCTTCCAAATCTATACTTAGCTCCTTATATTTCTTATTATACCTTGCCTCTAAAATCCTGTTTCCCTCTAATTGCCTCTGTACATTCTCATCCCTCTTCCGCATTTCTTTACCTAAATTTCTCCCCTCCCTTCTCAAGGCTTCCACCGCCACAACACTCCAACCGTTCCTATTAAAATATTTCTCTCTTTCCTTACCGTACCTATCGTTCCAATCATTACTTTCTTTCTCCAGCCAACACTTTTTAATCCACCTTTCCTCATTTGTTTCCCTGACCTTATCCTCAAATTTCATAGCCCTAATTCCCCATCCTATCCTTAATTTGCTCAACCCTAGTTCTCTAGACATTATATATCTCGGCGTGCAAAACTTTAATTTGAAAACCCATCTAGCGTAATCCAACAATATCTTTTCTAAATTTTTCTTTTCTTCCCAGCCCCATAATTCCACCCCATATGAAATCACGCTCCTAACTAAATATCTAAATAACATCCCTCTTCTAATAAAATCATTCCTACAAATTCTTTCTCCTAGCCCCCACGTCCTGTTAGCCGCTATCCTGCCTTTCCTACACAACTCTTTAATATGCTCTGTATATTTACCATTCCTATTAAATACAAACCCTAGATATTTAAACGTCTTGACTTCTTCGATTTCTTTATTCTCCCATTTCCATTTTTCTACCTTTTCCCTACCTTTCTTATTGAACACCACCATCTTAGTTTTATCCGTACATAAAGTCATTTTTCTTTTCCTAAAAAATCTCCTAATTGTATCCATCATATCTAGCATCGCATCCCTATTCTTTGCTAAAAATACCATATCGTCTGCATACTCTAACGACCACACTCTTACATCTCTTAATTGCACGCCGCCTATGTTTCTTACTTCTAATGCTTTCCTAATCTCCGCAATATACAGGTTAAATAGAAGCGGGCTCAGAACACAGCCCTGCCTAACTCCTTTTGTTATAAAAAATTCCTTCGTTACGCCTTTCTTTGTTCTAATCGCTACCTTTGTGATCTCGTAAATCCTTTCTAACTTTCCTATAAGCTCTTCTTCTATTCCCATTTCCCTAAGAATCTTCCAGAGTTGTCTTCTCTCAACGTTGTCAAAAGCTGCCTTCAGGTCCACGAAGAGTGCATAAACTTTGCCTTTCCTACCCTTCCTTTCTTCCTTCTGAGTTAGATGATCCAGCACAAAAATATTGTCTATAGTTGATCTACCACGTCTAAAACCGGCTTGGCTTTCTGGTAGCAAACCTTTCTGCTCGACAGATTCCTCTAACCTTCCTCTGATAATTTCAGCATATATTTTGTAAGCCGAGCATAAAAGAGAAATACCTCTATAATTCCCTACTATGTTTTCGTCCCCTCTTTTATGCAGCGGGACTATGATCGAGGTCCTCCAGTCCTTTGGTAAGATTCCTTCCTTCCAGACCTGATTTAGAACCTCTATTAGACCTTTCCTAACTGCCCTGCCTCCATACAGCCAAGCTTCAAGCGGTATTCCATCCACACCTACAGCCTTGTTTTTCTTCAATTTTCTCACCGCCTTAGCTATTTCTTCTTCCTCCAACTGTGAACCTATTAAAACAGGCCTTTCTTCTTCAGTTCCCATGCTATTATTTCCTACCTTGTCTTCCGCCATATCTTCTGTACCTCCGAGAAGCTCCTTAAAATACTTCATCCATTCTGCACCCTCAATTTTATTTTCCTTCCACACCTTTTTCTTTCTTTTCCTATTAATGAATTTCCAGACCTCTGCTCCTTGCCTTAGGGTCTTCAATTCCTCTTCTTCTTTGATTCTTTTCTCCTTCCTCTTCTGTTCAAACATCGCTTTCATATTACTTCTTTCCTCCAAATACCTTCCTCTTCCTACCTTTCCTTTTCTCCATTTCATGTACATCCTCTTCACTTCTCTTTTCTTCCTAGTGCAGTTTCTGTCCCACCAGTCCTTATAACCAATCTTCCTCTTTCTAATTATTATTTCCTTCCTTATCATAGACTCTTGAATTATCTTCTTAAGTTTGTTCCACTTCTCTTCAATTGACAATTCCTGATAATCATCCTCCCAGATAGCCTCCTCAGTTTTCTCTTTATAGCTTTCAATAGCCTCCCTATCCCAACATATTTTCCATCTTGCCTCTTCATTCCTACCTTCCTCATCTTCTCTCTGTACCTTTTGATTCTTACCTAACGCCCTATCACTTACATCTAACATCGCGACTAAAGGCATGTGATCTGAGTCCACCCTCGCATCTATTCTAAATTCCTTAATTCTATCATGCATTTCTTCGCAAACAATCATATAATCTATTACGGAGCTACCCCTAGCACCTATAAATGTAAATTCACCTTCCCAATCACCTTTTGTTGTACCATTCAGCAAGTACCATCCCTTATTTTGAACCCATTCTACTAAGTTCCTGCCTCCATTACCTATTAATGAATCCTTACTTTTCCTCTCCCACCCTCCCTCCTCTTCCTCCCCGCCACCTAATTCTCCTGTTCTGATGTTAAAATCTCCTCCTATAATCACAAATTCTCTATCTACTTTTTCTACCCACCGATCTAACGTCTCCTCCATCTTGTTCCAACCCTCCCTATTATATACTGATATGATATTTGTTATTTCACCTTCCTCAAGTATTTCTGACAAAACTAAACCTTCCTCTTCCTTCTTGATCAACTCTAATCCTTCCTTCCCCCATCCCTTCCTTTTACCTAAAATAAAACCTCCCTTTGCCCTTCCTTTCTTATTGACCCTAATAGCATTACTACACATCCAAATATGCGTATCCGGTAATCTTACTTTGATTGTCTCCCAACTAACAGAATCAATCCATGTTTCACTCAAACTTATGAAATCAAAATCTGTAATATAATCCCAAAAATCGCTATCCTTGTTAATTATTCCTGCCACATTCCAAAATAGGATTTTCCTACCTCTTATCGTCGTTTCACTGACCTTCTCCTCCTTCCTAATTTCATTCCTTCCTTTCCTTTTATCCTCCCTTATTCTTATCTCTACCACCTTCTGGCTCACTTCGCTAAATTTTCTTTTGCTCTCCCCTCATCCCTTCCTGCCGCTAGACTACCCCCACTACCGTCACTATCTTCCAAATTCCTCGATACCTCCTCCCACGATTTCCACACTCCATTTATTCTCACTCTCGCATAACCTGCCTTAACATCTACCCCATTACTTTTCTGTACCTTAACCCACCTATAAATTTCTTCCTGTACCTTCCTTTCCTCCCAGGTTAAATCATTTTCAATGAATATATTTCCACCCTTTAGTTTGTACTTATTCCTCATCACTTCTTTCTTGTCCTCCTCCTCCAGTTTAACTACGGTAACCGTGCCACTTTTCTTCACATTTATTACTTTACATCTTACACCTAATTTATCTCTTAAAAAATTCTGCGCCCACTCCTTCCAGTCTCTTTCTTGTTCTAAATTTATCCCTTTAATTACCACATTATTCCTTCTATCTTCCTTTTCTTTATCTTTCATCCATCTCTTAAGCTTGCCTACCTCTATGTCACTTAGCCCACCTTCGCTTACTAGGGATCTCGCATAGCTACTTCCCCCTCTGCTCCTTCTAGAAAATCTGCTCTCGCTAACACTTCTCTGACTTTGACTTTCGCTTTCGCTACCGATATCTGTCTCACCTTTCTCGCATCGCTCTAACCTATTTTCCAATTCAAACAATTTATTTTCAATTCCCTTTATTCTTTCCTCGTTTTTTCTTTCCTTACCTTTTATTTCCTCTACGTATTGTGCGAAACTTTCCTTTATCTCCTCAAATTTACCTACCTCCTTGGATATCTGTTCCCTCATTTCCTTCATTTCATCTCTCAATATACCTAAATCACGTTTCATCTCCACTTCATCTCTAAATGACACTGATTTGCCTATCTCAAGTTTACGTTGTTTGCTATCCGCTTTGCTGTCGGTCTTGCTCCTACCTACCTTACCCGCCCTACCGCTGCTACCGCTATTACCGGTATCGCCCGCGCTTCCCGCGCTCGTCGGGATACGCGACGCCATAACCTAACGGCTACCGCTCGCTTTTCCCGGCCAAAATACGTATGAAAACGACTACCCCTAGGTCCGCCTCCACTCGCCCTTATTCAGAGCCCTCCAAACCACCTATCCACTACTCTACGCTCACTTTCGCTATTCTCTATCTTCTCACAATTCGCTTTATCACACCGCACAATCCTTCCATACATCCACTCACTAACACGCCATCTAACCAAGTCCCGTATATTAAAAAATATGTAACTTAAGATTTACAAAATAAAGAATACTTAATTATTTTTGCTTCTAAAATATTACCAAATCTTGATTATTTATTGGATATTATAATCCATTTCTGCTTTACAAGTTTTAAGTAACAGCTCTTTTATAGTACAAAGCAATATATAAATAGAAAAAGATGTGAAAATTTAATATTATACAAAAATTTTACAAACTTCTTTTACTGATTTATACGCGTATATTCGAAAATGTCTTCAAAGGGGTTTTGACAAATATACAATAGTTCGTCCTAAATACGTCGACGTGATCGTATTTTAGCTGCATATGACAACGCGGTGGTATTCGTCGTGCGCAATTGCGCACGGTGCAGCATTTGCATTTGTCGAACGAATTTGGCAAACGATCGCACTGTTTGCGAGCCGGCTTTATATGCGACGCGACGAAGTTTTCACCACATGCGCGCGTTAAATTCCCGCGATATGCCGCGCTTGTTAGAGCGCGATTGCTAGTGAAAATATCAGTGGCGGTCGCACGGCCTCTCTTTTTCGCGCCTTTCGAGTTGCACGCAAAATCGTTTTCGCACCGATCCGCGCGCTAAAGAGCCGAAATCTGTTTCAAGTCGTGATCGATTTACGCGCGTGTGTTGCGGGTTTGTCGGCTTGAAACGGGCGTATCATGGGCTTGCTGTACATAACGCTGGCCGTTTCAGCGAAATTCAATGGATAAAAAACCGGTCACCGATATTTTTGTCCCGGCACGTTAATGGATATTTGTTCGTGAATTTCGTGTGATACAGACACAGGAAACGGAAATTCATTACGAAGTTGCTAATTCGGCCTTTCCTCTCTCTTCTCTCTCTTTCTCTCTTTCTTTGATCAAAAGGATTACATATGGTTGGTACTTTACTAGTAAATAGCACGTTCCGCTCGTTAGCGAAGGAAATGTCGTAAAAGAATTCATCAATGTCAGAAAAGATTTCGTTATTGCTTCAGTCAAAGAGTGGTTGATAATGATTTCAAATAAGTTTGTGTAATACGTAATAATGACAGATTTATGTATTCACACAAATAGTTTAATATTGACGTAAAAGTCTTTAAGTTAATGCAAGTTAATTTTTTAGATTAATATATAAATGTGACAGTAAAATAATTTCGTATCGTCAACATATAAATATACGATCTTGCTTCAGTCTCGAAAATTATCTTTTTAGAAATTGACGTATTTTGATAGCTGCGGTCGCATCAATATTTTATCAGTCTACGTTTTTACATAGAATTACGTTAATAGAGTAATTCACGTTGCATTTCTGAATTTTATCAAATTAAAGTAATTTTTAATTTACAAACTATTTCTAAAGTTACCTTCTAATTCTTGTTCTAACTCGACCAAAACCAATGGTCGAATTGTCGACCTGACGACATTGATAGCCAAACGTTGTCGATTAAAAATAGAGTTTCTTATTTCTAAAGTGATTCGATTACTTAAAACGTCATTTAGAAATTTAGCAGCGCTGCATATCAACTGCTTTGAACTTTTAAAGATTTCAAATATATTTTCCATTAATTTTGAAATTTCTTATTTTTATATACTCGATAACGTAGTCCACAAATAAACATAGAAAACTTTAATATAAATTGAATATAAATATAGACAATTTTAATTTTCTGCTTAAGTAATAATTCTTTTATTAATATATTTTAGAAACGACAGATTTTTCTATTTCAAGGAATAACACTATGTAATCGGGAAGCTCTATATATAGTATTCTCTCAAGATAATCAAAGTAATTCAGAGATCTGTATAGTAGATACCCAGTGTCTTTGCATTCTTCCGCCTCTATTCGAGTTCGAGCGCAAATAGTACACACACACGTCCAACTTTCTTCCTGAAATCTCAAGGAAACGCGGCGCCGACCAACGGTACGCGTTGTCTCGCTACTCAAACATAAACTCGTTATACGTCGGGTATGCCGGCAGATAGCGGAATCGCTTCCGTTCCTAATTATTAACTTTGCCGACGTGTTTACGTGCGGAAGAGGTGGGAACGACGAAAACTCGTGGGCACAACATCGGAATCCAGCTTCTCGTCGTCGGCCGCACGACAAATTATCTTCCTGACCGCGCGATATAACGTCCGATCTCGTGTATTTGCCGAACCGGAAACCCGCTGAATATTTTAACCGACGGGCTACTACCCCTATGCATCAACCTCGACGGCACTTTCGTTCGCTATTCATCGATTTATTGGTTGCTGTACCTAGGTAGCGACGGCACTGATACTGCATATGTGTGAAATACGCGAATACTTGATGATTGTTAATTTGCCGAACATTTTTTAAAAAGACTTGAAAACGTTAAAATAATTCACGTAGACCGATACTTTTTTAAACGTTAATAATTATTTAATCCATAAGGTAAAACGTGTAAATTACTCTTGGCAATGGAAAATTTTGTACTTTATATATAAAAGTTCAGAAAAAAGTTGACGATTATAATAATCAATAGTTTTTAGTGTTGTGCCTATTATATTTAAACAAAATTTTCAAAATAACTTTATCTGAAATAATGTCGCTAATTTTGAAATAAAAGTCTGTATTTTTAAAGTAAGGATTCTTAATAGGTTTACTGAAATAAGATTAAAGGCCAGAGGGAACAATCGAATTGGCCAGGATTGCATTAATTTCATATCCAACAGCTATTTCTGTCATCCTCGCAATCGTATTTCGCCGCAAACCTTGTCTCTTTTATTATCGCTGTGCCATCTGCGGTAGCGTGAATTGATTCGCCGAAACAAAAGGGAAGATTTTGGTATTGGGGATTTAATCGCATCCCGATGCTGTATGATCTATAGCACTTTATTGCACTTTTGTGCGAACGCGTCACGATAGAATCAATGCGGATTGACATTTCAAATGGCCAATACTTTCCTTTCGCGTGGATAGTTACATGTAGATTAATCGGGATTCACTTTTCCTTGCGTATAATATCAATCTCGATTCTATAATCTTACAACATACGTGCTCCTATAACAGAGAGAGAACTACTAGTGCACAAAGAAAATACAATACAATTCATTTTTCGATTTACGCTTTATTTTTGTAGTCTGCGTGACATTATAATTTTAGAATCAAATCGTATGAGAGAATCTGAAATTGCGATGTTTTATTACAGTATATGAGTTATTGTGATTATATTAATTATGCAATTTTATACGGAAATATGACAGAAAAGTTGCGTGAACAATTTGAATGTTGTATCATTAGAGAGTGGAATTCACAAGAATTTCACGTAAAATCTTAGATAATGGCGAATATCTCGCGTTGATGAGAATTTGAAATTGCGCGCATAGTGGTTAATATAACATTCCAACGAGGTCTCTAACATAATAGGCACGACGACCTCCGGTTTTCATCTCGTCCATTTTTCCATCAGCTTCCCACTAATGACCGCTCCGGCCTTAGCCCTCATATCCCTTTGTTCATTCACGGTGCTCTCTCGAATGTACATATACCCCGGACTCGATTTTTTCCGCCGTATTATCACGGAAATTCCCGAGCGGGCCGCGAAAGAAACCGTATAGAAATAGGAATTAGTTCTCTTGTGGCGAATAATTATTATCATCTGATTGTCGTAGCGCCGGTGATTGAATGATCTGACATGCGGATGGGGGATGGATATGGATGGATAGGTAGATAAATAGACGAATGAATAGATGGATGGATGGATGGACGGATGGACGGATGGACGGATGGACGGTTGGATGTACAGATAACTAGTTAGAAGGATGGAAAACTAGTTGGATTGAGACAATAGATCCAGATAATGGATCATCCGGTCATTGGAATCAATAACCGGTGCTGTCATGGTATATCATTCGTATCTCCAATAACAAGTTTTGACAAAAGCTTGGAGTAGATTGTTTTTTGCCAAGAAATTTGTTCGCGATGTTTGCTGATATTCACTGCTGTCTCGAATTTCGTTGTATCGTTTTCGATTTTTTTTAAACAATATTTTTATTAATTATTTTTTGCCTGGCTTAGATATATTTTCTACATTATACACATGCACTCACTTAAACAACTTCTGACTGCGTATTTGTCAGTTCTTGGCACGAGTTAACATTCTCATTTCACTGAAAAAAGCAGTATCTTTTTTTTATTAAAGCAAAACTACTTGTGATGCCTGAAATTCATATGAGTTTTCTCTAGAGATTTGGTTTGTTTCGAGGTGTTCAGAGAGGAAGAGAGAGAAAGAGAAAGAGCAGGAGGGTGAATATCGCGGTTAGCCTAACCACTGACGCGATTAATCCTACTGAAACTAATTCGCCCGAGCTCGCTTTATCCAGTCACTTCACGACGAAAGCCGTATATGTGCAGGGCGGAATATTAATAATTAGTGGTACTTATACGTGCGCTAGTAGACGATGGCATGTGTGCGACGCTGTCCGTGAGAAAAAGACTCCCGATGGGGACGTTCTTTGATTTCGTTTCGCAATTTTTTTACCCAGCAACTCGTTCGCGTAGCGTAGATTAAGAACGTGTATTCAAAGGCAGCATTAAAAAAAAAAAATGTAAAAAAAGGAATAGAAAAAAAAGGTACAGAAGGAAAGAACGTACAGAACTCGCTTTTACCGAATTTTGCGCGGAGCGCACTCGCCTCTTTCTCTACGGAAAGTCTGGCTCCGCTTGCCTGTTACACACAAGGAAATGGGTCAAATGAGATTACTTACGAACGGTGCCGCGGGTTTTCCGTTTGCCGGCGAGTACCGTACCGTGAGGGTTTACATTCGGGTTCAATCTCACGGCTTCCAAGCGCGCGCGGCCGCCTCGCTCGCGTGGCTGAATAAAGTAGACGGCTATTTATACGGAACACTCCCTAACACGATATCGCGACGATATAGCGGCGATGTTCTTTCAAAAAACGCAGCACCTTTTACGACGTTGATATGCTACATCGGAATATGCGACATGTGATATTTGTCGGGAAATGCGATGTGCGGCATATTCATCGGAAATTTTGGTATCTTGTATGTGATTTCGCGTGTGATGTGTATGTATTATTATGATAAAATATCAATTTTTTATTATGCTTTAATTTTATAATTACGTAAAAAGATTTCCTGCATATCATTCAAGATTAAAGAAATTTCATCGTACACGTTATTTTGCAAAAAGAAACTCTTAATTTTCAATGTCGCACGTTATTGAATTACTGGGGGAATTAATACGAAAGTTGACGCATAGTTGAGAGAGCTTAATCTGTTTTTTACACGCAAGACTTACGGGTTCGTCGTGGAAAGTTATTCAAAGTACGATGACGATGATCGCAATTAGCGAAGTGGATAAACGACCGGGGGACAAATTTTCGTTGGACAAAACATCTGCGCTCTGCGAGGGATAAGAAAAACTGAATTAGTTGGGACGTCCTCACGGCGTTTGTTCTATCCCGCGCTGCTTTGGGGGTCCTGACTCCCGAGCATGATTAATCATTTCTCTTTATCCACCTCCGCGCTGCTGGAGAACCTTTCTTTGCCATTGCTCATAAAAATGTATCATCCCTGGACAGTAGTCAGCGTTAAGACTTATTTATCCAGAAGAGAGTGTGCGTGTCTCACTGCTCGGCGAATTTAAAATTTTTTCTTTGTGGAAAGAAAATAAGAGGATGATTTTAAAATTTTTTAAAAATAATAATATGTAATATTTTTAGATGTGCTGAAATTTCTTTCTGCACAGGCTATATTCGAAGAGATGATATGATATACACATATTATTAGATTAGATAATATTAGAATAACTGTCTTATTGAATTTTTTACAACACGTTCAGCTCGGGGAAGCGCAGAATATTTAATATAGAGAAGCTTTCATTATTAATCGGTTTTCTCTTTATCGTCGGAGCTATTTTCTTTCTCGTCGAGTTTGAATCGTCCCCTCTTCTTTCGAATTGTTCCGACGAACGACGAACGAGTCCAACACCCAGAATGCTGCGAATTCTTCGGAATCGTAATACGCCAACTTTCAGCGGGAAATCTGCAGCTTATCCGGGAATGCGTTTCGTTTAATTACCTTGCACTGTTCCGGATAATTGGCCGAGCGAGGGAAGAGAAAAGGTACCGCAGGAACGATTGCGTCTCTCGGATCTTGCAGCACGTCGAAGTCGCGTTTCTTCCTATACGTTCGGTTAATACCGTCCCGATCTTTGTCCTTGTAAGATTCGTCGCGAACCCGCACGGTCGTCGCATACTTGTGAAAGAAGTTTCCAACTAGCTTCACGTGGCATACTATCTTTTCACGTCCGGCAATTTTCGATGGAATTTATCTGTAATAGTATGTTTGTATGGGATAGGAGAATAGCAGTTGAATTAAACCGATACTTATTCTTGGCGATCTCGAATGAATCTAACAATGATATTCTTTTATTAAGAGTGTCTGTCATTAATTTCGTATTAATTCTTAAGTAAACGCTACAATCAAATCACGAAAGATTCTATATTGTCATAAAATTTACACATTTTGTGAAAATGGTTAAATTTTTCAACTTTAATATTTGAATATACGTCTCATTTAGCTTTATTGAAATATGCAGAGAGTTGAACTGTACTACTTTTTAGATACATGACAAGCAAAAGAGGATTAAATCGCGTCTACAGTACTAACTGGCTTTGCAGGGATTATTAATAACTTATAAAATAAATTATTATGTCTGTATAATGCTATATGTAACAATGATAATTGATCTATATCTATTACAATGCATTTAGCATTGTTGATTTCAGTCGGTGAATAATAAAAAAATAAGCTGAAACATACGTTAAATTCGCGAAAGCGGATTAGTTCAGAGAAAGATCATATTTAATGCATTTGCAAAATTTTTTTTGTAAAAAGTATTTTACTCTTTGATATTTACGTTAATAAAATGAATATACGCTTATCTCATTTTTTATTAAAGTTGGTACTGGTTTTATCAAAGTTAGTACCTTTGAGAATATTTAAATTTTCACATGTATGTGAACTACTATCATATTATATAACGTTTAATTCAAGATAACGTAGCATATATGTGATTTTAAAACGACCGTAAAAATTATATTAGTTTATATGAATGTGATCAATCTTTAAAATCAAGTAGAAAAAGATTATGTGTAACCAGACATTTATCAATTTCCACTATTAATCTGTTTTCAATAAGCGATATATCTTTCTTCAGAAGACAATGATTACTTTCAATAAAAGGTTAACAGAGGGTTGCTCGATATATAAAATAAACGTTATTATGGCCATTAGCATATTATTTCTATAAAAGCGTGTCATAAATCAAGTTTATAACTCTTTTATTATCATATCACGTCTCTCGAGAATTGATTCATGATATCCAATTCCACGATCATGATTCCATCCGTCTTTTGCGGATCACCATAATGGAACAGCTGCGGGCCTGCAGAAGAATCGTAGATCGTTAGGTTTAAAGGCTTTCCACGCAGACAGAGTTCGATTGTAGGGTAGAGGATGGTGCAGGGTAGCACGAGGTGCAGCTACGACGAATTAGGGGCTCAACGAGGTACGTGCTCCGGCAAGTGAGGGAGAGGGTGGCTTCTCCTCGTTTTTTGCGGTATCGGCCGTAAACGAGGAGATCGGATTAGGCAGGGGTGGAATGAAGAAAAACGAGGGGGATGAATCGCGCCCGCGCGCGACTCGCCGCGTTGCGTCACGCCCGCGCCACGCCGCTCCGATATCGCTCCCGTGCAGCGGGGAACTTTACCTGGGGAAGAAACAGCGACCTAGGACACACAATCTCGGCCGGTCTGCCTGGGCTGCGCCGACGTTCGTGATATTAATGATCTTCCTCGCTTAACGCGACGTCTCCCGTGTACACGTGTTTTACGCGTCCGTTGGTATAATGCAGCCTGCATTCCGCTTTCGATCCTTTTTGCACGTTGTGCCGAGGTTGAAATTTTGCGAGCTCATCATATTGTCTTTAACGATAAATCTTTATTTTACGTCTATATCTCGTATACGTTTGATGAAAAGTTTATATCGGAAAAGTTTTATTCTATATTGATGTTTTACAAAGTATTGATAAATCTATTTTATGGATTTAAATATATTTTTTATAATACCTACATTAAAATGCATTATAATAGAATTCTGTTACAGTGCGTGATTTTGGCATATCTTAATTGTCTGTAATTTTTATATTATTTATGTAAGATATGCAGTAATGTTGGAGTCCATTTGCACTTGTGTACGATACACTATGAGACAAATGCTTCCTTGCTTAACTACTAGCTCTGCGTAGATTTATTGCCGCGATGGTTTCGACAAACTAATTTACACCTCGAGAATATCAGAGGGCTAAAATTAAATGCACACGAGAATATATATGCATTAGAAATACCACATACATAGATGTACATGCATTAGAAATACCGACCATTCAATACATATGAAATATTTATGTTATAAACTAGAAACCATAAATTAAGGCAAAATAACAAATTTAAATGTAATTATATATTCTTTAATTTTTAAGATTAATTTCTGTATTTAATACGATATTAATATTTCATAATTGCAGTGAATATATAAATTTAGAATAATACTCAATATCTATATATGGCTTTCAAAATAGCAGGATAAAAGAAGATTTCTATTCTAAGTTCCTTTCTTTCAAAATGAACCATCCGATTATGTGTCATTAATGACGACAAGCGATGTGATCTTGAGACTCGTTTACGTGCGCATTTAGTGCGAGCTATTATCGCAAGACGACATTTTTAACGAGAGTCCGCCTCGTCTTTTCCTCCTCACCTGTGCACTCCGGTATCGCCACGAAAAAGTCCATTACCGCGCGAGTCGAGTTCGCCCTCGCAGCAATTCTGTTGAATGCGAAAAACTTCGCGTGAGAAAGGAGAGAGAACGAGAGGGACCTGGACGGTGAGACGAAAGACGGGATGCTGGAACGACGTTATGTTGAGCTCTCTTGCGTAATACTGACGTCCCGCGGGATACTTTTCTAAGGCGAGAGAGTCTCGGCTGTCGTTGTCCGTTACTACTTTCGATGCGGTAGTCTCCTCGTTTGCCGCTGGGCATCCGTTACTACTTTTGGTGTCGCGGTCTCCGTGTCCGACTCGTGGTCGTCCGCTACTACTTTCGGCATGGCGATCTCCGCGTCTGATCGGTGGGCATCCTGTACTACTTTTGGCGCGGCGCGGCGCGGCGGCCTCCGCGTCTGACTCTGGACGTCCGCTACTACTTCCCGCGCGGCGGTCTTCTCGTCTGATCATCAACGTCCGCCACTACTTTTGGCGCGGCGATCTTATCGTCTGGCCACTAGACGTCCGTTATCATTTGTTGGTTCATTAGTACGGCAGACTTGGCTGCCATTGAACGTCCGCTACTGTCGCCGTTGTCACTCGCGAAGTAGATTAATGTCGAGAAAGAAAAGAAAATAATATATAAGCTTATTAATATTTTAATGTCGAATGATATATATCAAAGACTTTATATTTCAATACTTTTTTACATATATTAGAATAAAAGAGAATTAATATTTTTCTTATTAAATCTTAAGAAGACTTTTATATTAAAATATACATATATGTATTTTACATACATTCTATATAATGTTAAATTATATTATAGGTTTTAACAAAAGAGAACATTAATATTAAGTCTTTTGAAATCTTAATAATTAATTTTGTTATATAGAATATTCCCCAAAGAAAAATTTACTCTATGTTAAATATAAATACGGAAATAAACAGCTGATACAAATATATAATAAGATGCAAAGATACTGCTCATATATTATTTAGATAATATTGATAAGCTTCTATATTATATAACAGATAATGCATACGTTTATTCTTATCTCTGAAAATGTATGTGCTAGCTATGCCAATGCGGAGGATTATGTTCGCGATTGTTTAGAGTATGCGAGATACAAGCGCGTCAGAAGAAGCGATTTCGATGCAAATCACCGGCCGGATCCGTTGCAGGAATCATCGCGCCTCGCCGAGAAAACTCGAATCGTTGTAATGACTACGAAAGAGCTCGAAGTTCTCGACTTTTACGCGTCTCGTTATCGTGCAAGGCTTTTTTTGCGAACGTCGACAGTTTCTTTCGCGGTGCAGTGTCTCCTTATTCTTCTAGAATAAAAAGAGAAAGCATTGACATTTTGTCTGACGCGTAAGATAAATGTACAATGCTTCGGATCTCCTGAGAAATATTTTAAATGTCT